>NC_080088.1:17025989-17329019 GCF_950005125.1 Chionomys nivalis
CAGAGTTCTTAGTGCTTAGACTGGTAGTAAAAATTAAAAAATCAATATGTAGAAATTGTTTCATATTCTTACAAGTACTCTCTCTAAACATTGGTTATATATTCTGTCTGTCAATGGGAAAAGGCATCTTAGATCATTCGCTCAAGGGTTAATTAAATAAAGGATTGAAAACTCTTATAGCAAAACTTATATACTTTAAATTGCTATATCATACCTAGAAATCATATTTAGCCTGCTTAACTTAAGTATTCATATTTTTCTTTAAAATAAAATTTATAGAAAACAATTAGACATCTTGTATTAGCATACAGTTTTTATAAATATCAGCGGGTATTAATTTAATGACAAAATTTTTATGAATATAATTTATATTAGAGTCAAAATTTTTGTTCGTTTAAATTTTTTACCATTAGAATGAATATTTTTCTCAGTCACTGCGTTGTAAAGACAGGTTGAAAATTCTTTTATCCCATGTTTGGAATTTTTATATAAAATTAACAAAACAAAGCCCATTTGTGCATAGTTAAACTATAATTGCATATTTATATTCAGATAACTTATTTTAGTAAAATATATGTTCATTAAATATATCATCTCTTATAATGAAAAGCACCTAATTTCTGTGGATTAATATTGAAGGTTGTT
This sequence comes from Chionomys nivalis, assembly GCF_950005125.1. Classification (NCBI taxonomy): domain Eukaryota; kingdom Metazoa; phylum Chordata; class Mammalia; order Rodentia; family Cricetidae; genus Chionomys; species Chionomys nivalis. The sequence continues at coordinate 17,026,635 of NC_080088.1, forward strand.
TCTCCTAGGCTACTCTTATGTAAGGTGTGAATTATGACTGGAAATTCCTTCCATTTTATGGCTCTGAGACACTATAGAATATCTTTGATATTTTTTCCTTCATACTTTGTCTCCTGTCATTAAAACCAGGGATAAATTGATAAATGTGCATGGATAGTATTTAGGGAAAAATCTGGAAATATTCTCTATTACATTTGTCATATGTCCTTTCTTAGAACTAGTGGTTGCCCTAAGTTATTACATAAAGCAGTATGTAAAGACAATTTCTTAAGTTCTTAGGATACATAGGAAATAATCTAGTCTAGTTCTAATATTGTCTGCCTTAGAACTACACTTTGATTCCTAGGGAAACACAATTTATTTGTCAGAGTGAATAATGGAAATATTCTCCAAATAAACACCACATATTTGTTTACAATAAATGCTTACAAAATGAATAAAACAATAACAAGAAATTGTAAATGTAAAATTCCCTTGTCAAATGTTAGTCTTTGAATTTCACAAGAATGTGGCACTGTAGATTATTAGAAAATAAATTGTTACATGATTGTTTATTAAAATTTTTGGTAGAATGCACAAAATAATTCTGTATCCTAAATAATGTTACACATACACATAATCTTGAAAATAAACTTTGTACACAGAACATGGATATTTTTGTATTTTTTTTTAACTGAGATTAAAAACATGCAACTGAAAAGTAAAACCTTTCTTTTCTTTCCAACCATAACACATTCAAGTAAACATAGCATTCAGGTTGTTTAGTGGTGATTTCTATATCTGTCTTGGCTGATGAAACATATTTAATTGTTATCTATGTAAAAACTTGTAGTAAAACTTGCTGTTCTCACACACACTTAAATTTTAAGCTGCATTATCTTATTATACTGAAGGCACTTATTAAAATAATCTGGAAATTGCTTATCATTTCACAAAATCTTCAAGGTGATAAGTAATGACTTGTTGCAAATATAAGGAAGAGATTAATATATATCTGATAAAAGATGCTTTAAGTTTATGAAGGAAATATCCTTTTCCTCATTAGTAAGATTATGACACTTTGAGTATAAAAATCTTAAGCTCTGATTTTATTGTGACAAAATATAATCATAAAAATGATGACATGATTATTAACAATTGTTTGGTCAATATTTGAATGAGTAATAATTTTAAAAGGAAAATTACAATGTTACATGTATAATAGACACAATGTGTTAACACTATAGAGATAAAATCTAATTTATTATTAGATTATTAGTAATTCCTGAAAGAGATGAAGTTCAACACATTTCTTGAATTGTCAGATCTGTGGTTATTCACAGAAATATATATTTCTAATAACTAAGTCTCCACATCTTCTTAAGAAAGTAGAGCTTTTATTTTACATTAGAACTGAAGTATGGAAAACAAAGCATTAAATAAGTAATTCTCAGACTTTATGTTTATTATAATTTAATTTTAATAGAATGTTTTCCATAGATTTAGAGTCATTTTGTAGATTAATGATGCTATCAGTATAAATTTTTTCATTATGTAATTTCAAATTTAATGAAATATTCTAAGGACAATATAATACATCCCCTCAAACTTTCTTTATAAGACATTCTATTTTGATTTCCTTGCTGTCTCAATATTTTCTTCAAAACTCTCATACATAAGCTCCCTCCTCATGCATTAAAAAATGTTTACAAGTCTAATTGAGTAAGTCTACTATAGCTAAGCACAGCTTCATTAGTTCATGAGTTCAATTGCAATGTTATGGCCACATGATACTGTTTCTGTTTGATAGAATTTCTCCCCATTCTCTGGCTTTTACATAGAGGGACTATGAATAGATAGAGTACTTGAAGAAGGGGTATCATGTTCTTGAGTGGTGTGTCCCCTAATCCATTTACCACATTCCAGTAAAATAGCTACCATCAATGCTCATGCAAGAAACCATAATAATATTCAGTCAGTTAACAAAGATAGACATCAAAAAATCATGGATGTTCCTGAAAAAAAGATGCTTTCAACAGAAATGAAGGGTATGATAATGAAAAATAAAAGGTAAATACTCCAGTTTTACAATTTTGAAATTGTTAAACAGTATAAATGCTTTTAAAAAACATCTAATGTACAATGTCTCCATCTATTCATTATTGTGTGCTTTTGGAATTCTTCATTTCAACATGGCTCCTTAATGTTTCTTTGAACAGCATTATCTGACACTTTTTCAAACATAAGCCAATTATTTTGTAAAACATTCCTCATTTTATGTTTGATGTTTCTCATGATGAGATTCGTGTTATGTGTTTTGGCAGAAATTTCACGGAAGTGATGCTATGTTTTCAGTGCTTGTCAGTCTTTCATATTGCTTGGAAAGCAAACTTTGATCACTGTTAAGTATATGTGCTAGCTTTCTCTAATACAACCCTTTCCTTTTTATAATTGATAAGATTTCTGCAGGGAAGTACTTTGAGACTATCAAAATTTTCCAGTGATCATCAAATATTACATATCAGTAATGTCTTTTGATGTTTGAGTAAATCATTACTGTGGTAAATGTCAGATGAAGATTTTCTATTTTAATTGTTTTTCTCTAATTTTGCATATCAGTCTTCTGTGAAGAATATTATTCTCCATTAATAATTTGTTCATATATTTGCATATGTGTGTACTGAAAAATTCCAATCTGTTGTAATAAGAGCGGCAGGGCTGCGTCCCCGGCACCCAGCCGCCCGCATGGCTAGCTTATGCCCCGAAATAATTACACGGAAACTGTATTCTTTTAAACACTGCCTGGCCCATTAGTTCCAGCCTCTTATTGGCTAGCTCTTACATATTGATCTAACCCATTTCTAATATTCTGTGTAGCACCATGAGCTGGCTTACCAGGAAAGATCTTAACCTGCGTCTGTCTGGAGTGGGAGAATCATGGCGACTCTCTGACTCGGCTTCTTTCTCCCAGCATTCTGTCTGTTTACTCCACCCACCTAAGGGCTGGCCTATAAATGGGCCAAGGCAGTTTCCTTATTAAATGAAAGTAACTCCTCCATCACCAATCTTATTTTAAAATAATATTATTTGGTACTACCCCAATATATTGTGATGATCATGCTATTGCTAAATCATTGTCCTTGGAATGAATGAGATGGGATATGAATGAATAAATCCTGTAGGGATTTCTAGTATAAACTATGCTCTATTTTTGGAAGACAATATCTAACTGAGTAAACCACACTAATTGTGGTGAAATATTTGAACAATATTATAATATTATAATAATATTTTATGGATAATCTAAGGTTTATTGCTGAACACTTAGGGATATGGCTCTAAAGATAATACTTGTGGTTATCTTAAGATTTTTGGAACACTCTGTTACAATAGTATGAATGTACGGCCTCATTAATGTATGTGGCACTCATGTACCAGCTTCTGCTAAATTCCCGACACTTGAATTGAATGCTTCATATCATTTTACGTCTGACTATTATCATTTTTTAAAAGAATACATATGTAATAAAATACTTGTCATAATCCCAAGAATAAAATTCAACTAATTATTTTATTTATGGATCTGTTGTTTGACACAGGATCTTCCACTGTGGACTAAGCTGTCAGGCACTCTAAATGTAGTTCACATCATCCTTAATCACATAATATTCCCAACTTGGACTTTGAGTAAAAGGAAAATACATTTTATTATAATTAGAAATTTCACTGTTTTCTGTTGCTGGAGGCTATTTGATTTGGGCCATCTAGACTCCCAATATAATCACACAGAAACTGTATTAATTAAATTACCATTTAACCTATTACCTCTAGCTTTTTATTGACTAACTTTTACATCTTAAATTAACCTATTTCTATTATTACTTCACCATGAGGCTCGTGGTTTAACTGAAAGTTTCTGGTATGTCTGTCTCTGACAGTGGCTACATGGCTTCTCCCTGACTCTGCCTATCTCTCTCTATACATCTCTTCCAGCCTGTTTATGTTATGTTAAGTCATTGGCTGAAAGAAGCTTCTTTCTTTATTAAACAATACAAACAATACATATACAGAAGGAATTCCCACATCATTTTCCCTTTTCTGTTTAAATAAAAGATTTTAACTTTAAATAATAAAATTACATATATCAAAACAAGTATCAAGCAAGAATTAAAGTTACAATATTTATATTTACTTTATTTTATTATATCTAAATAAAACTACAACTATCCATTTTTTTATTCTATTATTAAAGACTTCAAAAGGATATTATATTACCCAAGTAAACAGAAAATGTATTGCAAGCAACTTCCAAAACTCTAGAATTTACAGAGACACCTTGCTGCCTGGACAGCTGACCAAAGTTTTTTGTATCATTGGGGCATCCAACATTTAGCCCACATGCCCATAGTATCTGGCAGACTTTTCCAAGAAGCAGGAAATTTGAACATCTGTTTTGACTTGTAATGGCAAAGTCCACCAGTTCCTTTTTCTGTGTCTTGTAGAATGTCTGACAGACTCTTTCATGAAGCAGGAATCCCTAAGGGCTCTCTTGATGTGGGATTTTCCTTTGTAAAGTGTGATTACTGTTAATAAATAAACTTCTTTGGACCTATAGCAAGGCAGAACTTAGGTAGGTAGGAAAAGCTAGGCTGTATGCTGGGATAAAGAAAGGCAGACTCAGAGAGAAGCAATGGAACTACCAGAGACAGATGATGGGAAATTTAGCTGATAAGCCACTGTCACAGATTAATAGAAATGGGTTAAATTAATATTTATGAGATTAGCCAGTGACAAGCTAGAGCTAATGGACCAAGCAGTGATTTAATTAATACAGTTTATGTGTAATTATTTCAGGTCTAAGCTAACCAGGCGGCTGAGAACTAACAAGCAGGTCTGTCCTCCCCCTCCCCTTTTTGTTAGGAAACTTTAGCAGTCTTTTTTTTTTTTGTGGTTCCTGCAAGTTGAGTCTAAAAGTTCATGCAAGAGCAGTTTTTGCCATAAAGACTAACAAACTCACTGAGGATCCTCTTTGATGTTCATCTTCCTCTTGAACTAATTGGTCCTACCAGGAGCAGATAAGTTCCACTGTTAAGAAAAATCCTCAGTTTTTGAAACATTTTAAATGCCATATTCTGAAGGTCTTTGAAAGGTTTGAAGATTATCTTGCTAACTGAAATATATTTCTCTATATAATGTAAAAGAAATTAAGCAAGCTGTCAGAATTTATGGCTTGCATTCTGTATTTGTTAGGGAAATGGTAAAGATATGGGCTTCTAGCAATAAAGAAACACCACACAACTGGCTTCAATTACTTTCAGCAGTCCTGGATGATGGGCCTCACCTGATGTTTAAATGTTATTTCAGAGAAGATGCTAAAATTTTGGAACAACAGGGAAAATAAAATGGACTTAAAACTTTCCAAGATCAAAATCTTGGTGAGATGCTTATGATTACCCACAGGTTCAAGCTCTTTACAATGAACAAATCTTGCCCATACAGGATATAAGGAAACCATATAGGGTTGGGGTATGTTTCTGTTCTTGTGTTTACAGGAAAATATACAACTTCAAAAATTCAAGAACCCTGGATCTTTGGATGCTGACAGAAGTAAAATAACCAACCATCTAATAAGGATCATAAAGAAAAAGGAAGATGACTTGTAAGAACAGGTGATAAGGACATATATATTTAAATACACACACACACACACACACACACACACACACACACACATATATATATATATACATATACATAGAGCTGACTTTGGAGTTGGAATTGGCTCTGTCTTTCTTTAAGTATGGTGTTAAAAGAAAAGTTCATAGTTTCTGTCTCATGTCCAGAATTGTCTTCTATGGGACAGAAAGAAGAAAGAATTTAGAAAAAAAAATAAAATAAAATAAAAAAATAAAATACTTTTTTCATACTTATTTTTGTCTCTATCATACCTTTCATTGAATATATACGTCTCTATATGTCTATATAAATAATGTTTAAGTTTTCCACAATGAACAATAAATTTTCCTGCAGTAACCTTTGAAGTTTCCAGGAAGAAGATGGGGACTCAAAACTCCACCTGGTTGATATGACATGATGATGCTGATATAGTTACTATAATACCTGTTTTGAGTACCAGCTGCTCAAAATAGTTCCAACTTGGTTAGCTGAAATGGTCCAATTTTTAATAACATTCTGGCCAGAACTCCAAATAGGAACCTCAGAAAAAACTTACCAAATACTCAGAGAATATTTGCGATTATATCAGACAGTAATCTTGGAATTTAACCATCATTTTACTTTTACAGGATTCCACAGAAAGAACACCACCCCCATGACAGTTGTAAGTAATTTTAGAAGATGACATCCTCTCTCCCAACAAAGTCGTCCTCAGGATTAGAGGCACCAGTTAGGTTTTGATTAGAATTGGCATAGGTTTGGGGGTCAAGGGAAAGTTATGTAGAATCAGAGATCTCTAAAAAAAAATGGAACAATTGGATGAGATGATAGATTAGTGTGAACTTACAGTAATAATAATAGTGAGTAATAGAGTGAATACTTGTGAGCTATTATTTATAGGAAATTTATATTGGTATAGATTCTTATATAATGATACACGCTTAAATTATATTGAATATGTTACTATTTTCATTTATAATATTAGTATATGTAGGCAAAGTTATATTGTTATAGTGTATGCTTCTACCTCTGCTTAAGACATTTTGTTATATTAATTTCTTCTCATGATTTGATCAAGTTATTTATTTTACAAGACTTACACTCATTAGGATGAGATAATTATGGAAATATTTATTACATGTTTCTTACTTGATATTGTTTATGTTGGTTGTAATTCTAATTTTTATACCTGATATTTGTTCTTATTGTATATAACTTTGATTTAGGCTTAGAACTTTCTCATTTGAAAGGGGGTGGTACTGTAGGAATTCCTATAGCCAGTAGGCTCTAAGTTACCTGCTCACTTTGGCATGGCCTCTTATACTATATATGCTGATGAAAAGGATGCATTTGCCCTCTTTTAGAGCTGCGACATTTGGTTACTGTTCCCTGTTATAGCAGAGGATTGTGATCTGTGAGACTACACCTAAATAAATAACTTTTATTTTACTCAATTCTGAGCTAGTGTGGGATTTCTTTTAACATCCTTCTTCAGGGATATAACTATATAAATTCAGATTTGAATGAAAATAATTAGGTTAGTTACACCTAAAAATGATTTTTTTCTCAAACAATGTGGTGTCTATTCTAATGAATCTTAGAACTGTCTTTGTGCAATGACTGTAAAGAAATATTACAATAGTTTCCTTACAAGTCTTCTAAGTACAGCCAAAAAACAATGTATCAATGCAACTTTTAATGAGCCCTATTTGATATACGATTGATAGAAGTTTTTAAATGCTTTTGTCTTAAAAATAAATCAGTGTGATGAAGAAAACATGCTCATAGGAGATATTTTCACAGCTGTCGGCCTTTCCAGTAATTAACACTTGTTTCTTTGTATACAAAATACAAGGTTCACACATGAGCTTGTTTATAAAATATTTCACAGGTGAATAGCAAACAGAATTTTCTAAATTATCTTATCCAACATTGATTTATTTTATACTCATTAAAGTGGTAATAGAAGGTAGAGAACATAGCCTTTGTACATGTCCCTAAAATTATTGCTTACCACAACTTTATCCTAACACAAAAGCTAATAATTAGAAAAACACCTGCTTTGAGAGCACTTCCTTGTGAAATCATAATTTTTCTTCTCTTTGACTGATAAAGAGTAGTACTATAACAGCAAAATATGTAAAATATGGATAATTATTTTTATCATTGTGGTAGTTTGTGTAAGAGTAGCCCCCATAGCATGATATATTTAAATGTTTGGTTCACATTGCTGAATCCATTTAGGAAGAATTAGGAAGTATTGCCTTGGTGGAGTAGGGGTGTTATTAGGGTTGAGTTTTGAGGATTCAAAGGCTCACAGCCATCCTTCTCTGCCTCTCTCCCATGCTCTCTTTCTCTCTCTCTCTTTCTCTCTCTCTGTCTATCTCTTTCTCTTACTCTCTCTCGCGATCTCTCTTTGCAATTCATAGATCATATGAGAGCTATCAGCTACTACTTTAAAGATACGCCTCCTGGTCTGATGCTATGCTCATTGCCTTGTTGGTTTTGATCACCCCCTCTGGAACTGATCAAATAGATACTTTCTTTCTTAAATTGCCTTTGTCATTGTGTCTCTTCATAGCAAGAGAATGACAGTAAATAAGACAGGCATCAACTGAAGAGTAGACAATGTCAGACTATTTAAAATACTGTTTTTAAGCATACACAGGAGAGAGTGAATATATTTTTTAAATTAATTTGATATATTAAAAATGATTTTGAATTACTACTTTTACCTTGACATATCCAATAAATGTTTCTTGACAGTTGCAGCTTTGCTCAAAAGACAGAGAATGAGTCATGAAAATTGGCACATGATTTGACTCTCGCTAATAATTCTCCTTACCTGTCAGTTGATAAGAGTTTTGGATTGTTATTCTTTTGCCATTCTGATCGTGCATGCTTCCTTTTGCACTGTTCCACACACTCCTGAGCATTTTGTTCAACCTCTCCTTTCTCTGCTATGTTCTGTCTCTCCTTCAGGTACTGCTCCCTATTTTACTTCATCTTCTACAAAGTGAATCATCTCTGAATAAGAAAGCAAAAAACACCCACACTTGTCCTCCAGTGATAGTAGATCTCCTGGACCCTGATCAAACATCTGAAATTGTTATTTCACGTTCTCTGGAATTTCTGATAAAATTATCAATCCTGAAATCAAATGTCTTTTTTGAGATGACTTGCTTATGTTTTTTCACAGCAATAGAAAAAAAAATACTAAGAAAAGTTTTAATTTTAAGAATACTCTGAGCCGGGCGGTGGTGGCGCACGCCTTTAATCCCAGCACTTGGGAGGCAGAGGCAGGCGGAACTCTGTGAGTTCGAGACCAGCCTGGTCTACAAGAGCTAGTTCCAGGACAGGCTCCAAAACCACAGAGAAACCCTGTCTCGAAAAACCAAAAAAAGAAAAAAAAGAATACTCTGCTTTACAGGAGCTTTTCAGCTTTAGAGGGTACCATTTATTAATTGTTTCTCTCTGTGTCTTTCCACTTTCTCTTCTGTAAGGTTCAGTGTGGCAGGCTTTATGTTGGGGTCTTTGATCCATTTGGACTTGAGTTTTGTGCATGATGATAGATATGGCTCTATTTTTATTCTTCTACAAGTTGATATCCAGTCATGCCAGCACCATTTGTTTAATATGTTTTCTTTTTTCCATTTGATATTTTTTGTTTCTTTGTCGAAAAACATATGTTCGAAGGAGTGTTTTCCTCTATTCAGTTCCATTGGTTCTCCTGTCTGTTCTTATGCAAATTCCAGGCTGTTTTCAGTACTGTAGCTCTGTAGTAGAGTTTGAAGTCAGGGATTTTGATGCCTCTAGAAGTTATTTATTGTACAGGTTTTGACTGCGCTGTTTTTTTTTTTTTTTTTTTTTTTTTGCTTTTCCATATGAAGTTGTGTACTGTTCTTTCAAGGTCTGTGAAGAATTTTGCTGGAATTTTCATTTGCATTGCACTGAATCTGAAGATTGCATTTGGTAAGATTGCCATTTTTACTATGTTAATTCTGCCTACCTAAGAGCCTGGGAAATCTTTCTTCTTTCTGGTGTTTTCTTCAATTTCTTTCTTTAAAGATTTAAAGTTGTTGTCATACAAGTCTTCCACTTGTTTGTTTAGAGTTACTCCGAGATATTTTATGCTATTTGTGGCTAAAAAATATGAAGGACGTTGTTTCTCTAATTTTTTTCCAGCCCATTTTTATCATCTGTGTGCAAGATGGCTATTGACTTTTGAGTTAATCTTGTATCCCGCTTCATTACTGAAAGTGTTTATGAGTTGTAGAAGTTCCTTGGTAGAATTTTTGGGATTGCTTATGTAAACTATCATATCATTAGCAAACTGAGAGTTCAACAAGACAAAATGACAGCCTACAGAATGGGAAAAAGATCTTCACTAACCGACATCAGACAGAGGTCTGATCTCCAAAATATACAAAGAACTTGAGAAATTGGTCATCAAAAGAACATATAATCCAATAAAAAAATGGAGTACAGACCTAAATAGAGAACTATCAACAGAGCAATCTAAAATGACTGAAAGACATTTAAAGAAATGTTCAACATCCTTAGTCATCAGAGAAATGCAAATCAAGACAATTCTGAGATTCCATCTTATACCTGTAAGAATGGCCAAGATCAAAAAACACTGATGACAACTAATGCTGGAGAGGATGTGGGGGAAAGGGAACACTTCTGCATTTCTGGTGGAATACAAGCTGGTGCAGTCCCTTTGGATGTCTGTATGGCGATTTCTCAGAATATTATGAAACAACTTTTCTCAAGACCCAGTAATACCACTTTTGGTTATATATCCAAAGGATGCTCAATCCTCCCACAAGGACATGTGCTCAACTGTATTTATAGCAGCATTGTTTGTCATAGCCAGAAACAACCTAATGTTCCTTGGCCGAAGAATGGATAAGGAAAATGTGGTACATTTACACAATGGAGTACTACACAGCAGAAAAAAAATAATGGCAGCTTGAATTTTGCGGGTAAATGGATGAAGTTAGAAAACATTATTTTGAGTGAAGTAACCCAGACACAGAAAGACAATTATCACATGTACTCACTCATACGTGGTTTTCAAACATAAAGCAAAGAAAACCAGCCTACAAACCACAATCCCAGAGAACTTAGACAACAATGAGGACACTAAGAAAGACATACATAGATCTAATCTACATGATAAGTAGGAAAAGACAAGATCTCCTGAGTACATTGGGAGCACCTTGGGGAAGGGTTGAAGAGAGGAGGGGAGAGGCACGGAGGGGAGCAGAGAAAAATGTAGCGCTAAATAGAAAAATACTCTGATATTTATCTATTGTTTTGGGTCTTTTTATTTTTATTTTTTTTCTGCCTTTGAGACATATACTAAATATAATCATAATTATTTTAATATAATATATAGATTTTTATGTCTTCTTTTGTGATTTCTTTATCAAGATATTTTTTCACATTTTTTAACCTACCAATCCCAGTTCCCCTCTCTTCCATCTGCTCCCCCTACCTTCCCTGTACTCCATTCCCCATTCAGTCCTCAGTGAGGGTGAGGCCTCCCATGGGGAGTAAATAAAGTCTTTCACATCACTTGAGGTAGGACCAAGCCATTACCTCCTCCCTTAATCTAGGCTAAGCAAGGTACCTCCATAGGGAATGGGCTTCAAAAAGCCAGTTCATGGACTATGGATAAATACTGGTTCCATTGCAAGTGCCCCCACATACTGATTAACTTACACAATTGTCACCCACATTCTGAAAACCTACTTCAGCCCTATGCTAGTTCCCCAGCTGTCAGTCTGGAGTCAGTGAGGACTTAGTGGGACTTAGCTCCTTTATACAAAAATATTTTGACAGGCAGTGGTGGCTAACACCTTTAATGTCAGTACTCAGGAGGCAGAAACAGGCAGATCTCCATGGGTTTGACATGAGCCTGGTCTACAAGAGCTACTTTCAGTTTTGATCCTAGTGCACATACTGGCTTTGTGGAAGCCTAGGCTGTTCAGATATTCACCTTAATAGACCTGGAAGGAGGTGGGAGGTCCTTGGACTCCCCACAGGGCAGGGAACCCTGAAAGCTCTTAGGGCTGATGAGAGAGGGGGAGTTGATTGGGGGAGGGATATGGGAGGCAGCGGCGGGGAAGAGACAGAAATCTTTAATAAATAAATAAATTAATTAAAAAAAAGAGCTACTTTCAGGACAGGGGCCAACGCTACATAGAGAAAAAAAGAAAATCTTATATTGCAGATTAAACTAATAATTTATACTTTTATTTCTTATATTGTTTGAGATAGAGTTATTTTTATTTCAAAATGGTTATATGTAGTAAGAACTTTTTGTTTCTGATATTTTGTACATGTCTAATTTTGTTTCTTTAAGAATAAAAAAGTTTTATTATAAAATGTATACATTTTTTCATTGATGAAGTGGTTGTTTAAATGTCTATTTAAACCTATTTAAACCTCTATTTCACATGTAAAACAAGTCAAGATAAACAACACAGTAGGATAATCTTCCTTTTCTGAGGTTTTGTGTTCCCTGGTCTTAGTCACAGCACACCTCCATTTTGTATCATGTCATGTGATCATAGAGAGATGGAGACTGAGATGCTCCCATATAGTCACTGAACCCAAGACACCCACTCAGCTTTCATTATAGTGTATTACACCTGCTCTGCTGCTGGGAAGATGGCAATGAGGCAAACGCCATAGCTCTCCTCTCCAAGATGGATGCAGGTTAGAATCTTCCTGGTAAGCCACCACCTCGTGGTGCTACACACATTAATAGAAATGGGTTAATCAAAATATGAGAGTTAGCCAATAAGAGGCTGGAACTAATGGGCCAGGCACTGTTTAAATGAATACAATTTGTGTGTTGTTATTTCTGGGCATAAGCTAGCCAGGCAGCTGGGAGTCGGGCAGCAAGAACGCAGCCTGCTGTTCCATCTACCCATCGCTACAAAATGGCACCCAACGTGATGGACTAAATCCACTTAAAAACCTGAGAGGGCTTTTAAAAAAGGGAGAGAGAGTTTAACACAGCTTTTTGTTGTTTGCTAGGACATGCCATAGAGAGATTTACTGTTTCAGCAATAGAGGCAGAAAAAAAGCCGCTTCATTTTAAAATGTGGCTTCCTGGGGCTGCTTTACACTCTGCTTTAATACTATTTATTGATTCCAATCTCTTTTTGCACTCTGTTTATGAATTCAGCTTTTCACAGATTTTGTGCTATGCAAGAGTTCATGGATCCACTAGAGGACTACAAATCTAGATAGTGGCAGACCTCAGCACGTTGACAATGAACCATTTGTTACTAATCCCTAACTGACTTTGTGAGACATTTTTTTTTCTATCCATTGTTAATGTTGTTCCTTGTTAGCTCTCAAGATTTTAATGAATGCAAATGCTGATATAACACATAAGCATTTGTATGACATCTTTGAAACACTTTTTCATTTGAGGGTAGTTTAAAAAAAATCAATTTTCTGAGGAGGGAGGAAGACTTGATTGGGGGAGGGGGGAAATGGGAGGTGGTGGCGGGGAAGAGGCAGAAATCTTTAATAATTAAATAAATAAAAAAAATCAATTTTAGCTAAGTAAAATATAGTAGTCTCCCTTGACATAGTTTGTGCATGTAGTAACTGGTCCATCAAGGAACTGCTCATTTTTGATAATAGGCAAGAGATTGACTGTTACTTCACAGTTATTTTAAATTGTAATTCTTTAACCATCAACAAACTAACACTTCAATTGACAGGCTATTAAAATTGCCCATTTTGTTTTTCTTTGTCTAAGTTATGGAAATAATTTCCCATATCTAACATAGTTTGATTTCAATTTTATTATCAATATGAACAGATTTATCCAGCAGAAATATTAAACTTTTAATTGATCTCCACATTTCAAATATTCCTTTGTTTATTTTTAAATATGCGTTTGTCATATTTTTTTCTTTCAAAAACTTTAAAGTCTCAGAAGAGGGCATTCACTGTGAAGTTTTTTGTTCACACTTTCTATATGACCTCTGTTGGCTAGACATTTTAACATACGTATTATATTGGACTTCCTATTCTACCTAATTATGCCATAATCCAGAATGTTTAAACAAATGATTATTTACTGATGACCAGTCAAGTAATTGTTTATCCATAACCTTTGCTTGTCTTTTTTGAGGATACATTTTACACATAGCCTATCAAGTATTATAAAGAATAAATTCTTATCTATTAAGTTTTGATTAATTTTAATCCTTATTATCAGTACACTGCTATCATTAGTAACTTAGATTTTTATAATTAATATGTAGTTCACTTTTCATTTCAGTAATAAGTTGTATTTTAAAATACTAATTTAATTCCTTCTTTGACATTTTTACCCCAATCTTCTTCCTACTCCTGTTAACATCCCCTTGTCCCTCCTTTCCTATGTCTATGCCTTTTTGTTTTGTTTTGTTTTGTTTTGTGACACACGGAGTTTAACCAGGTCCACATGGCTATGGATATTGAATTAGCCAAAGAAAACATACATGAGGATCATATACAATAACTCCTTTTCTCAGAAACTCTGTCTGTAGTCAGTAGTTTAGCATGGAATTGTAGGGATCAAAAATCTTCTCATATATAAATATATTATTGAATGTTAAGTTAGGTATGTTATTTATAAAAGACAGAAATATATCAAATTGTTCTCACTCTTGCTAATTTTATACTCTTCCTGCTCCATCTTCTAAGGTATTGTCTGAGCCTAGAGAAAAAAAAATATTTAGGGTTAAATACTCAACAGGTTAAATTTTGAGTGACTTAAGCCAAGAATTTCTACACGGACTGTTCTTCTTTGAAAAGAGAAGCATCTCATGTTGAGCCTAAGAGTAGCAGTTATTTGTGCATATAAAGATCACTGTTTAGAAGGCAGTTGCCAGCCATGTCGAGTTAGCTGAGCAATAGTAAAATGTTCATGAATAAACGACTTCCTTATGCATGGAGTTTTTATTTATCTTGCAGAATAGACTTGGGTTTCAAACTTACACTGGTGTATTTCCCCAACAATCATCATGACACTATTGGAAAAGATGATGTATCTTATCTGGTGAATTAGTAGTGTAATTCACAGGGTTTGTATCTGAGTAAGATTGCTGATAACCTTTTATCTCTTGAGAGATTATATAGCACCTTCTTTGATTATTAAAGCTGTCCATCGGTTAAGAAGCTTCTTGGTCACTCTTAATTGCTTTTTCTATATATTTCAACCAAAATGTGTAGTGTCTTCAAGAACTGGGTCTTATCAGCTGGTTCTGCTGTATAGCCAAAAGTCATGGCCAGAGATTGTTTTGCTTAGGGTGCCTCTGGAATGCCTGTGATGAAGAATTCATAAGGCGGTGTACCTATGTGGCACTTGGTTATTTTGTATGATCTTAAACCTGTCCCTTAAAAAAAACAGTTTTGTTATCTGAATTCCCAGCACAATGGAAGTAAAGGGAGAAGGACTCAGAGGTCCAGGCTTGTCTGTCTACTTCAAGAGATCTTATGTCAATATAAATTATTAAATAAGCTAATTATTTAATTAAATTTTTATGCTGAGAAGAATGTGTAATTTCAAATCTTCATCATTTTCTCTAGGAACTCTCTAGTACTTATATAATTATGTTGTTTTTATACATGTTTGCTAATGTTTACTTGCCTAATTAGAGAAAAATCCATTAACAAAATAAGAGGAAGTTATTATTTATTTTTTATTCTGACAAAATTTTAATCATTATGGAATTATGTAATCCATTTCATAAAAAAACTTGAATTTTGACTCATCAAATTTTTTTTTAATGTGCCTTGTGCTCTTGTGATGCATTTGCAATTTTATCTTATCCCATTAATTTGGATAATTTTCCTTTTATTTTCATGTCCAGTTTCTTTATATTATGTTATAATATATGTTACTTTATTTTGTAATTAGTGTTTGATTACAATGCAATGTAGTAAATTATACTATGAGATTATATACATGTTTGTAATTGGATTCACTTATATTTGTCTTTGGGGAATTATTATAGCTTCCATTCTTTGTGTTTTAGTAAATCTATTTCCATCTATAGTCAATGTCTTCATGCACAATAACAAAGTAAGTAGGCTTTATTTCTTCATTGGGCTCCACCAACTATGTCTTAATTGAGACATTGTATTCCGTGCATAACATTGTCAATGCTAACAAGTATACAGTCTTTCTTACAACTCCTATTTTCTCATTTGTCACAGTCTTTAGATAAAATAATCTCATATGTTGTATTGGGAATTCTGAATTGTACATTTTTCTCATATTTTTTTATTTTTATTAGATTTTATAAAAATTATTTCAATGTATTTTGATTTTATTAATTCCTAATTCTAACTCCTCTCTGTTCCAACCCCCTTTGAGTATTCATGCAACTTCACATCCTTTAAAAAAATAGTCAAATTATTCATCAGTCTTCTACTCTTCCAGTCAATTACTTTTGACATTTTTTGTGACTGAACTTTTTATCTCTTCATTTTCCCTTACCTTTATTCTTCATTAATTCTGGTTCCTTGACTAATTTACAAGTTATCATTAACTTTAAAAATTGTTTATATAATTTTATAGGTATCTAGCAATATTATACATCTTTACTCCTGTCTAATTTAGAAATTATATTTTTGTTGTGATAGTTTTCCTCATTTTGGCACGAACTCCTTTTACATAGTGATGGACTCATATTGATATTTTCATGTGAGCAAATCTTATGACCTTCCTCACCTTTATATTTTTATTATCCCTCACCTATTAGTCCCATTCATTTCTTCCCATACTCTTGCTTCTAATTTCATGTCCTATATGCAACTACACTTTTATTGTAGAGTGTTTTATTGGTTTTGCCTTCTCGCTAAGATTAAAGACTTTGGTTTGATTTAGGAACCAAACAATTGGTTACAATTACTTTAATAACAATGACATTTCTAAATCACTTCTGCAAACAATATACTCAGTTAGATAATTTGGCAAATGTTCTGCACCTTCATATTGACATAGAAGGTTGGAATCAATTTCCATAATCCCTTCATACTTAACAATATACCTATGCCTAGCTTATGTTTCTTCATAACTCTCATTTTTAAAATTTATATATATGTGAGTGTGTGTACATTTCATGTATATGTAGGCCACAAAAGAGTGTGAGAGCCTCTAGAGCTGGAGACACAGGTGGTTGTGAACGACTCATGGGTTCCAAGGAGCAGGTACTCTAGACAACAGAGCCATTCCTCAAGCTTCAATTCCATATTTCCTTTAAGTACAAGATTTCACCATCTGTTGACTTATTAATCATTTCTTAAATTTCATTAACAATGAACTTATCACCATTATATTCTCAAGAAACACCTTTAATTCTGAGTGTATATAACATATACAATGTATCTAAAGAGATTTGAAATATTATTTTTGTAAAAATATTTCCTCAAGGATTCATATATGTTCTATCTATTTATGGAAACTATATTGCATTTGTATATGAGCATGACATGACTGGTTCATGAGAGTGCATGCCCAAGTAAGACTCGTTTCATTTTAAATCCATTCATTTCTTGTTGCACTGAAATTTTTTATCTATAATGCTTATTTCCTTAAATAAAACTGATCTATGTGTTAAAATTGATTTATATATCAGAATCATATGAACTGTATAAAAACTTGGTGGAATAAAATATACTTGTCACTGCCTCAAGTGTTGTTAATTTGCACATGTACTAAAATACCTAGAATAAGCAATACTCAGAAAAGAATTGCCATAGTTTGGGCTATAACTGTGCTCCCAAAGGATCCCTGCATGTAATTGAACACACTGAGAGTAACAGATTCTCACCATGTTAATATCTATCTAGACATCAGTACTCTACCCTGTAAGAAATTCATAGAATATCTATTTGTGTTCTGAAACTGGGATTCAATCTTCTCTTGGCCTTAAACACCAGCTTTCATTCCTTTCTTCTTCAGGATTTACCAAGTAGCCCCCAAATGTTATTACCCTTCAGACTTGTACCAAGGGTTAAGTCAATAAAACGTGAGGATACACTCTATGAAATACGTTATTGGAAATTCTCATTCAGTAAAATACACAAATAAGAGAACGATACATCTTCAAGCAATATAGTCATATAGAACCACCATTATATGTGCAATCTATTTTTGACTGAAACTTATCAATACAATGCATTCTTTATTTAATACTTATTGTGTCTATCTGAGGAAAGCAAATAGACACGAGCCAGATTGCAAGTGTACACGTATACCATTATTCCTTGTTTTAATAGTAATGTTTCTTTTTTTTCTAATTTAGACACATTGGAAATTACATCATAATCACTTATTCTCTCGTATGAAATTTATTTTCATTTCTTGAGAGAAATTTTTCTGTTGTCCTTTAAACCTTTGTGTATCTTGTGTAAATGTGTGACAGAGAGTATGTGTGTATATATATACACATGTCTCTTACATGTTCATGTGTGCAAGAGCCACAGTGTGTAATTTCAGAGCACATCTTTTTGTAATTTTGTTCACAGTCCACCTTCTTTAAGACAGAGCTCTTGCTATTCACTACTGTGTTTAGTACTTGAGTAGATTTTCCTTGCCCTGCCTCCCATCTACATATAGAAGCACTGGAATAATAGATGTGTGCTGCTATATCTTTAATTAAATGAATTATAGAGATTTGACTTCAGGTTCTCAAATTTTTTTTTCCAATTGCTTTACCCACTTAGTCTTGTGCCCATCCCTTTATTGCTTCTTACTAAAATAATAAACAGCATTGATATGTGTTGAAAGAGTTTTGGTATAGTGTTAGGGTTTTGGCACATTAAAAATTATAGATAATAACCTTGTAGATTAAAGTAATATTTTTATATATGTAATATACATATATATCATATTTTCAATTGAACTTTATAGGTGTTGGCAGAAGTTTCCATCCTGCCCATCCAACAATAAAAATGCATAAACTGTATTTTTGAAATATTTTTTGCCAGTAGCTAAGTGCATTTCTAGCTAGATCTTATTTATTAAAGTAACCCATTCCTATTATTTTATATTTTAGCATGAGGCTTGTGGCGTACTGGCAAGATTCCAGCTGGCAGCTCATGTCTTTCTCCTCTGACAGTTACATTGTGTCTCACTGACTTTGCCTTCTTTATATTTTTTCCAGCCTGGCTATATTCTGTTAAGCTATTGGCCAAAAGTAGCTTCTTTATTAAGCAATGGCAATACAACAAATTCATAAAATACAGAGGGAAATCCCAAATAACCTCCCCCTTTCTGCCAAAACAAAAAGGAAGGTTTTAACTTTAACATAGCAATATTACGTAAAATAAAACAGCTATCAAGCAAGAATTATAGTTACAATATTTATATCTACTTTATATTTTATTATAAGTAAGAAAAACTATAATTATAACTATCCATTCTTCAGCTCTATCAAAGATATAAAATTACTTAAGTTAACAGGACGTGCATTGTAAGCTACTTCAAGAACTCTAGAGTTGACCAAGAAATCTTGTTGCCTGAACCATCACCCAAAGTTTTGTAACATTGAGGTATCCGATCTTCAGCCTACAAGTGCATAGTATCCAGGAGACTTTTCCATAAAGCAGGAAATTTGAAGATCTCTTATATCTTATAGTTACAAAATTATTAGTTGATTTCTTCTGTGTCCTGCAGAATGTCTGGCAGACACTTTCATGAAGCAGAAACTCTGAAGGACGATCTCCCTTTTAGGTGAGTTCAGCAGCCATTTTTTCTGTGGGTCCTGCATGTCCAGCTTATATAGAATAACGTCAAACAGTCCAGGCAAGAACAGTTTCTTGCCCAATGGCTAACAAACTCCTTGATCAGCCTATATGATGCCCATCATCCTCTTGAAGTACATTGGTTCTGCCGAAAGAAGATGTGTGTCACTGTCATGAAAAATCCTAAGTTCTTAAAACATTCTAAATGTCATATTCTTTGAAATATCTGAAAAATCTCTTTCCATTTGAAATATATCTTTGTACATCTAGAAAACCTAACTAACATGACTATAAGCTTGACTATTAGAGAAAACTATCTATTACCCTGTATTTTAACTATACATTACAATTTTAAATGAGCTGCACAAACACAATACCTTAATCAAGAGAAGAAATATATGTATAATAATATTGACCTTAAATTAGTATTAATAAACCAACATCCATAGCAATGCAAATCTCTATATCATATTCCCCTTTAAATGTAAACATTTATAAACAGCATTTTGGAATTTGGGTGTAGATTTTTCTAAACTGCTTCCTGTTTTATGTTGACCAAAGTATTTTTTGGCATGTTAACGGTGACTTTCTGGGGGTTCTTTGTCCGTCAAACCACATTAGTCTGTAAGGAGTCCACAGGCTGTCGTCTTCTGTGGAAACAGAAGTAGAACACCTTTTCCAAAGAAGCATATCCTTAGACTTAAATTTTGAAGTCAAGATCCCTTTAAAATATATAATTGTTTAGCTCAGCAGCCCATGCTAAACATTTCTTTGTACTTAGCTCCTTCACAAAAAAAAAAAAAAAAATCAAGAAAGCACAATAGTATACATAATTCAGACTATCTGTATGTATTGCATCTTTATGTGGCTTATTTTTCTTACCATGTTGCTTTTTCTACAAATTTAATATTTATTTTATTATCTTCACTACTTTAATCTATGACTGTCTGTGCTCTTTTATATTATAACTTGTCTATACTCTTCCCCTCATCCCCTCTCTCAAACCTAAGTACATTTATCCAACACTGTGACCCATTAAGAGGTCTTTTCCATCTGGATTTGTTTTTATTGCATATCTATAATTATCTTTTGACCAGAATTGTTTACTTTTTCAATGCTAAGTATGTGTGGCTAGAACCAAGGCTGCTTTATCTTTTGGTTCTGCCCAGTTCAACATGGTTTAAGTCTGTTTACAACCTCTGTGAGCTTGCATGCTGTCCCAGTTTCAGGTATACAGTGGGTCTATGTCACACTATTACGTAGTTTTTAATATGCAGCTCACAACCCCCATTTAGATGTACCAATCAGGAGCTCCTAATGTAGTCAAAGTCATTTGTGCCAATGTTTTAAAAGAAGGCATGCAGGTTTTACTGCTGAAACTGAGTCACGAAGCCTTCTCTTAAAAGAATTGTGCCTCTGCTTGCTTCTAGAAAACAGAGCCCAACCTAGAAAATGGTGCTACCAAAAAGCCAAACAAAGTCAGTTCGTTTGTGTCTAGAATTGCTTTTTAAGCTTTCTCAAGTTTTATGTGAATATAATCAACTATGCTGGGGAGCCAGTTCCTTGGGGGACTCTGCTCATTAGTTTTTGGCTTCTTAGTCTTGAAATAATCACTCAGAAATTATATTATTTGCAATATTGTTGTCCAATCACTTAAGAATATTGCTAGCTAGCTCTTATATCTTAATTTAACCCATTTTTATTAATCTTTGTATGCCACATGACTGTGACTTATCAGGTAAAGTTTTGGTGCATCTGTCTCTAGAGGCTGCTACATGGCATCTTACTAACGCCACCTTCTGTCTCTCTATATCTTTTCCAGCCTGGCTATATTCTGTTAAGCTATTGGACAAAAGCAGCTTCTTTATTAACTGATGGCAATAGAACATATTCATAGCATACAGAAGGGAATCACATACACACATAGGTATAATAATAGCTACAGTACACAGTTCAGCTCAATTTTGGGAGTCAACAATTTTTCTTTTTACAAAATAGGATGGTAGAGCAACTAAGTCTTTATTGAGTATGAATTTATTTGAAAAATACTTTAATTCAAAAATGAAAATTACTAGTTTAAATTTTTTTTATAAATTTACCAATATTAAAAAATATTTTGTATCAATTCTTAGAAAACCACTACTTCTATGTGCACATATATAAACATATGAGAAGAATATTCAAATGAGACACCTGAAAGCTTGAAATGAAGAATGAAGATTATTCATTTTTCCATAGGAACATTAGGTCCATCCCTAAACCAATTGTAAAAGGATCACTGGACATTGTCAAGTATAGAAATATCAATACAATTCTTGTGAATATCCTCGAAGTAACCTAGTCCTCGTACTAGAAGTTTTATTTGGTGACAAGAGGCAGTCAGTTGGAACTCTGTCATTATTTGGAAGCTTCATTAGGATTGCCTTTATAAATTTTAGGAAGTGAGAAAGTTTATTGAATATAGAAAAGAACAGTGGATATATAAAATTTCTTTTGCACAATGAGCAGATGCAGTTTTTTCAAAGTAAATGCATAGCTTGCTAAAAGTAACAAATAGAATTCATAAGGAAAGATTATTTTTTCTTTTCCTGGCACAAAAATGTAGATAATTAGGAATCACAATATTAATGGATATAGAATCATTGAACTTATGCCTCATAAGAAAATTAAAAAGCATAAAAATAACAAATAGCTTTCTCACATTGCATATTTCTCCTTCCATAGTCTGAAAACTTGACTCTCTTTAACTATGCTGATAAAAGGCTATTGCTCCTGCACAGTAATTTTATCACTTCCAAATATTTCAGCAGGTCTTCTCAGAACCATTTTGTGCCTAGAAATAAATTTGACACAGGAACAACTCATCAAATAAGAAATGAATAAATGGATTAATGAGTGAAAAGCAAAATATTACAAATATAAAACAGTCACATTCTGTTGTCAAGGAATTATGTTTTAGGTTTCATAGGAGTTTCTTTTAAGATGTGACTAATATCTCTCTGTGTCTCTTCTTTTTTACAACCTTCTTTTCACAAATAGTAATTGTTTAGGGATAAAATATTTAAAACTATTGCAATTTCCTTATGTTATTGTTTTAACTCCAATGAAAAATAGAAACTTTCTATTTTTATTTTATAAATATTATTATTCATTGCAAAAACAGTCTGAAGTATTCAATAATATCAAGTAGAGATGCCAATTTATTTTTTCAAAAATGTGAAAAATTTGAATTGTGAATTCAATCTGGTCTTAAGATTGAGTAATAATGTAGAATTTGTATCATTCACTGAGTGTACTTGTTTTGTGATGTTTTCCAAACTATTGATCTCTAATAAAACAAAGAAAGTCTGTGAAACATTATTCCAAGCAACTGCAACCCTGATATATTTGAAAATCATTTTTATATTTAATAATTTAATACAAATTCCTGCAATAAAATTTTCTATAAATAATTCAGATATCCTAGCTCCCACATCTTGAGAAAAGAGAGAACATATCATGGAAAACAAACCATATTGTAGTTTCTACATCCTGTATAATAGTCTCATATGTTAATTCTTTGGGGTCATTAAGTGGTTTATTAATATTTAAGATACTTTACTCATTGCTTTGGACATCAATCTTAGAATATATATATTCTCATATATATATATGAGAAATGAATTTTAAAGGAACAGTGATTACAAATTACAACAAATTAGAAATCTTTATGTTACACATCGTACAAATATCTTATATATTCATAACTTTTCATTATTCTTTGATATGTATATGGCATCCTAATAAAAGTTGTCAATGGAAAAAGAGGGAGGATCAAAGAGAGCTAGAAACCACTGTCATAATAGCTATGGTTTTTACATTTATTAATATAAAATTAAAGGATGCCATGGACTGAAAAGGCACTTCAAATGAATTTGTTTCAGATGCTGCCTTTTATTCATTAATTCAAAATTAATTCATAGAATGAAACTTACCGTCTGAGAAGCCACTTTTCTAACAATTATAAAAACAGAATAGTCCTCTAATTTCCATAACTTGTAGTCCCCCGGCACAATAGCTCTGAATCACAGCACTATCTCAAGGACATTTGATAATGGCAACAAAGCAGTGGAATGACCAGATGGGCCATGGGTTCCTTGCTTAAAAAGATTCAGTGATACTAACTCTTGTTTGTAAGAGATCTTTAATTTGCTAAATTAAACAATCCAAACTCCAAACTTGATGGAGAGAGAGGGAGGAATCGATGGAGGGTAGAAGGGAGGTAGAGGAGGGAACTGGAAGAGAGGGGGAGGGGAAACCTACTCAAATACAATTTAACAAATAGACCAAGATTTAACATTTAATAATGTACAAGTCACAAGTGTTAAACTCACAAGTAAAATGATTCATCACAGGAGGGAATTACTAGGAAATGGTAAATCCACTATTGCAACCACTAATGTAGGCAGTCTAAAATAAGTCGTTCATGGCAGAAGTGGTTCAACCTTGAACTTAGGGTTCTTCTGCCATATTATAGGATTATAAGAATGCACAGTCCTAACCAGAACTTACCTCTGTTTTATTGACTTTCTTATCCGAATATGATAAACTATCTCATAATTAATTTAGAGTAACCTGAGATATTGGGAAACTTACGAGTCACTGAAAAATAGTAACAGTTTGCAAATTTGCTTAGTGTGAATAAATGTTGAATATATTTCCAGATTGAACAAAATATTCAGAGAATAAGTAAAAGTCACCCTTAGTAAAATTAACTGCTCTAAATAAGTCTTAAAAAATAGATCTGACTTACAGGTTAATTGTTATAATTCCAAATGGAATTTGATGACCAAATATAACACTCAACAAATCTACATGATATTGCATAAATGAAGTAAAGATTTTATCTCACTGAAATAATGAAATTTTCCCAACATTGTATCTGTTTTCTTTTATGTTGATTTTAAAGAGATATTTTGAGCTGGGCAGTGATGGTGCATGTCTTTAATCCCAGCACTTGAGAGGAAGAGGCAGGCAGATCTCTTTGTGTTTGAGGCCAGCCTGGTCTACAAGAGCTAGTTCCAGGATAGGCTCCAAAGCCACAGAAAAACCCTGTCTCCAAAAACCAAAAATAAATAAATAAATAAGAGAAATTTTAAAGCTGATATAGCCTAGACTTTGTTAGCACATACTACTGACTAATATTTCTACTGTCGTTGTTGCATATAGATTGTACTAAGATTGAAATGTGCTTTTCTTCTATGAAGCAAAGATGATAACTTAGTCTTAAGCAATGAATATGTGTTCTCTCTCACACATATACTTTCAAATGTGACACCTATAGTTATACCTACTTGGGAATCTAAATAAGTAATAAAAACAACCATCTTTTTTAAAGATGAAGCAGAACAAGACTAACTAGATTGATATTCAGTCTCTTCATGCACCGGCACCTCGGCTCTAATGTTCATCATTGGTTTTATTGTAAAAGTGTGAAGCAATAGCAGGCTTTGCTCAGTCGATAGATAAAGGAGGAGCAATAGACCAGTTGGATACATTTAGTTGAACTGTCTCACATGAAAACGTGCTTAGATATACTTTCAGTGAAAAGTTGCTTGTATGCATTTTTTATTGTGTGTTATTCCTTACTTTAATTGATTATAATTATTCTGTATTTGGTGCTCTTCCATTTTATATCATTAAAGATAAATGATACAACTTTAAAAGGAAACTTCATTCACTGAAAAACTCAGGTGGCTGGAGGATAGACGATTATGGATCTAACACTATCATCACATTTTGGACACTAACATGCATTTTAAAATAAAATAATAAACACAACTCTTCTAATCACATTCTGTTATAAAAACTAAGCTAATTACTAATTAATTATTTACCATGAATTTTTAAAACTTATATATTTAAGTTCATTGGTTTGTTGCTCTTACTCTAAATGTAAAATAAAAAGCAAGGCATCCTTACAGTAGCAATGGATCAGTCACTTCTCTTTCCCAAGATTTGTTTCATGCTTATTTACTTCAGTTTTACTATTATTATAATTTTATAAGATAATAGTTTTTAAAAAGTACACTTTTAGACTTGTTACCAATTATGTTGATGTATAAGAAATTTATGAAAAAGATTTAATAAATGGATCTATTTTCTGGAAATACCATCAAACTTTGTTAAGTGCAATTGTTTCCTGTTCTGAGATACAGTATCCAGAAATGTCTTTGCTTTGGAATTTGACATGAACTAATGAAGCAATATGAAGAGCTACTAGCATATATCTATCAGAGTCAATCCAGGTTATACAGACTTGCCACCTAAAATTATTTATTTCAGAAAATATTCCAGAGAAGACATGAAACCAAATAGACAATCAATATGCAGAGGGTCAACAAAATGTCATAAAACTATGTATTTTTCCTGTTAATGTCCTGTGTGATTCATGACTTATGTAAAACAACCAAGAGATCCTATTAAAAAGGTGGTATATCTTCAGGGTCCAAAGACCTGAAAGACCGTTTAAACTTCTCAATTAGGTTATTATAGACAAAGAAGAATGCTTCAGTCTTAAACTTAGACAGAATTAGAATAGTAATGTTATATTACAAAATCCGTGCTGGTGAAAAAGAATACCATAACAAAAATTCTGATAAACTCTTTATTTAAAATTATTTATTTGATGAAACACTGATTTGTGAAAAGCACAATTAATAATTTAATATGTTAACTGGTCCACGAAAACATAATTTAGAGTGGTTTCTTGGGGGAAAGTTTCCAATAATATGTTAATACATCTACAAAGCTCTTTATTTATATACTAAGACCTGGTGTGCTTTTTAGATGTTTCCTTAATTATTTAAACTGTGGATGTTTTATTATTTGAAACATTATTAAAAATACAACCATCAGACCTTAGTCAGGAACTAATTAAATGTGTAAATATGAATCACATCAGAAAATTCAGACCAAATGATCTTTTATGGACATTATCACATGTTAAACACTTAATAATTGTGTCCTTTATGAAAACTATGCAATGTTTTTAAACAAATGTTAAGTATAAATAATAACAAGGTAATTGCTTTCTCCACATGATTCTTACAATTTTGTTACTTTTTTCTTACAGTCCATTTACTTTACCAAAACAAGAAACAATATACTTTAGTGGGATATGTTAATGAATGTGAACATAATAAAATCTAACAATCTACTAATTAGTCAAAGACAGTAGTAAAATGGCCTTATTCCTTGTGATTTTTATTTCCTAGAATGTGACTTTAATAATTTTATGAAATTTACACATACACTCCTATTTACAATTTAAAGAAATATTGATTACACATTGCTTTAACAAAATAAAACATAGAAAACATCCAGATATTAAATGTTACTGTGCTAATTTAGATTATTGGTAGTAATATACTTCATTAAATAATTATGAGTAAATTCTGGAGGACTTATATATACATGCAACTTTCTGAAATTGGTTTATACCATTAATTGACATAAGTTATATACACACACAGAAAGACCTGATGCTCTAAATCATATTTATTTTATGAGATTTGAATAGCATATTTGCTGTTGTGATAATTTAAATAGTTTCATTGAAAGTGTTTCACAGTATAGCAAAGAAATGCTGTTATCTCATTAAACCATTGACAATATTTATCTTTATTAATCTTGGGAATCAGGAGTTACTGGACAAATAATTGAATTGAAAGACATAAGTGGCAGTGCTCAATTAAATAATTTGACTTGAAAATTATAACTATGTGTGGATATTATTCTATTGATGTATGTTAGTTGTTATGATATGTGCTTTAACACATCCCTCAGATTTCCTGCAAAATAATCACTAATTTAAAGGAGTTGAACACTTTTGCAGGTTACATTTTCTAAGTTTGAGGTCAATTAAAGTTCTTTTTGGTGAGAAACAAAATTGAAGAGCTCAAGACAGAGAATAAAGAAAGCCAATTTATGTCACTAGGTCCTTTGCTTTACTTAAGGATGTCATAAACAAATGTTATACAATCATTAAGAATACTTTTTTCTCATAGTTCTAATTATTCTAAATTCAACATCAAGAAGTCTCCCAAGTCATTTTTGGCTGTGTAAGTAACTTTTGTATGACTACAGAGTCATAATGGATACATGATTGATCAAATTACTTCATTTAATCACAGTTATCATTTGAAAGGTCCTTTCTCAAAATAGTTATATTCTGAGACAAGCAATAGTAGAACTTCTGCATATGAATGATGGTGGAGAACAAAATTTGAATCATAGAATTATCTCTTAGATTATAGTCATTTGTCTAACCACAACTATGTACCCTCTGTCATTATTTCTCTAACTATAGATTGATACTCACATTGGACCACAACTCTTTTGATTGTTGTGTTTTGTTAAAAGATTTGAGCTCTGATGTTTAATGTTTTCCTTTTCATCTAGTTGATAAGAACACAAATATTTTCTAAATAAATTTTCTAAATAAATTTTAAAACCCTAAGTGAAGCTTCACATATTCAGAATTACTTTGTGATTATATAGAAGAAGATCATTAAAATATTCAGAATTCAAGATAAGAAAAATATTTATGGGGCTGCGTTGATTCATCTGCAATTTTGTTTGTAAAATGACCACAGTAATATAGGTTTCAGGTTTTAAAACAAAATAACCATTTTTGAAAAATTAATCCTACTGCATTAACAATTATGATTAAGTAATGGAAGAGTAACATCAACTGTAGAACATTAATACATTCAAAACCAATAATGATCTCTTCTTCCTTCTCCCTTTGTAGTAATGAGGAGCAGGCTTTGTTCCTACCACCCAGCTAGCTTAACCCTGGAATAATAACAGAAACTGTATTTATTTAAACACTGCCTGGCCCATTAGTTCTAGCCTCTTATTGCCTAACTCTCACATCTTGATTCAACCCATTTCTAATAATCCATATGTCACCACAAGGTTGTGGCTTACCAGGAAAGATTCAGCATGTCTAACCTGGTAACTTCATGATGGCTCTCTCTCCCCGCCTTCCTTCTCACAGAATTCTGTTCTGTGTACTCCGCTCATCTAAGGGCTGCCCTATAAAAAGGACAAGGCAGCTTCTTTATTTGACCAATGAAAGCAACACATAGAAAGAAGAACCTCTTATACCATTCCTTGAGACATTATGTTTCAACTCCTAGACTTTTTCACAAAATTGTTTTACTCTGGATCCTTTTTTCAATCCACTGTGAAACTCCCCATTCTGAGACTCCAAGTCTTAGTTCAGCGTCTCCTTAGCTCATTCTCAGTAACCTTCTGGGACGGAGATATTTCCATTTTTTTTTCGTGTGTGTGTGTGTGTCAACTACCAACCCACAGAAACACTTTACCAGGGATCCAATAGATATTAATTACATTTGTCTAGGATAAGGTACAACAGCAACCAATGTAGAGAATACCTACCCAATCAAGACAAAATCAGAAGCCTATACTAAAAGATTCTTCGAAAATCATAAATCTAGAGGCCTAGATCTTAGTGCAAAAACAGTAAACAAAACTTCATGAAACCTAAATTTGGAATTGACATAAGAAAATATAAAATGATTTGTATTACATGAACTATCCATTTAATAAATTCATGATGTGGGGTTCAGTTATAAAGTGATATAGTTACTCCCTGGCCAGTACAAATAGAAACAAATTTTGGAGGCAAATGAAGCAGCAGTATCATCATCATCACCATCATCATCATCATCATCATCATCTAATTGATTCCAAAGCATAGTATCCTGATTGTGACACTAGTGATCAATTCTTGTCATTTTATCCCTTATGTCATTATAATACCTTAGAGCATATGCTCTTTTTTCATAAATTGTTGTAATATACTCTCTCTTTCTTAAATTCAATAATGCATAAAACTACAGAAAATCTTGACAAGAATCCTATTACATGATATAATGATTTGTTTATTACAAAGAAACTAAACTGCAGAAGGTAAAACATTTTCAAATAAATGATACTTAATGCTAATACAAGAGTTCATGCTCCAAAAAGGTACAAGCAGTCTTCTATGTTCTCTCTCACTCTGAGTCTTTGACATGTATAATCTTTTCTGTTTTGTCAAATTTAGAATAACTGTTAACTTTACAGATATGGAATTTGATTATGTTATAATATCTTGAATATATCAAACTTTAATCATGGAATCATATAAAGGAATTCATACAGAGTAATGTGATTTTCACAGAGATGAGAATTATCTTAATCTGTTCAACATATTTTTATCTAGAAGACCTATAAGAGGATGTTGATAATATTTAAAGTTTCTTTATCGGCATATAATAATAATAAAAAGAATTTAAAAATATATGTAGTGATATGTTCATATTCATGAGGTTTAAGTACATTTGAAGTTAATGGTATTTTCCTTAAATTTTGTAAATGTAAATTTTTGCACAGTTCTTAAAGTTATAACTAGCCATAAAGCTAAAATAAGAAAGATCATGTAAAATAAGTTTTGTACCTGATACCTGATCAGACAACTTTTTGCTTAAAATGCCTACTTTAGCTTTTAATCATTGATCTTTTCTTCCTGTTTGTCTCTTTCATAACACACTGAAACACACACAAATACATATATATATATATGTATATATATATTTGAGAATATAGTTTCTTTGCAAATTTATCTGTCCTTTAAAAACCCACACATAATATTATTTTAGATCTTAAATGTGCATTCAGTATTGTGTTTCTTATCTTAATTTGAATAATACTGCCTTTAATTATAGCCATAATTTACGTGACTACATAATTAGAACTAAAGTTTCAGAAAAATAGTAACAAATTAAATGACTTATTATTTTAGTGAGATTTAATTCCTAGTACAATATAGAGATCTATATTTTTTCTCGGAAAATATCAACAAATACTTATTCAATCCAGATGGAACTCTGATGTTAGATCAAAGTAATAATTCTAGTTCGTGAAACAATAAGTTTGTTGGAAGTACTTACAGGAGTAAAAGAAAGAAATTGCATACATACATGAGAACAAGTAACATAAATATATATGTATATGATTATCTAAAAACTCTGTCAGCAAGTGAGATAGTCCAATATAGTGCACACTTTGGTCAATCACCCCCAACTACAAAATTTTATTTTGGATTTCAGCTCCAGATATTGGTTCCTTCTTACAGAATGGGCCTTAAATCCAACCAGAAAAAGTAGATGGAATGCATTAAGTCATTTTACTGCTATACCAGTAGGCATATTGATGGCATGCTTTGTCCATAATTAAACTGGACTGTCACTGACTGTATTCTTTAGAAGCCTAGATTGTGTGTCCTGACGTGTGGAAAGCCAAGTGACAGTAGGAGCTGATGGGTTGAACTCCCATATCTTTTTGTTTCATGCCCTAAATATCAAAATGTAGTAACTGTAACAATAAGGATTGCCGTCTTGCTCTGACATATGAAAAGTTGTGGCAATACTCTTTGTACTTTGTGGGGATCAGAGAACTTTCAAATACAAGATGTCATAAGAAAGTACATGATCTCTGACACTATAATTATCTTTCCAGAATTTTATGATCTTGAGGATTCATACCAGCTACCATTTCCATTTTAGCCCTTTGGCTACTGATTTAGTATCACACTCTTCCATTCAAAACAACCCATGTAGACTTATAAGATAGATTGCATCACTTTGGTAATTTATAGTTTTTCTCCCTGTTCTGCATATCAATATTTGTGAAATGAGTGCCAATTCTGTCAGTTTTCTACAGATGTCCATGCATAACCTTGAGAAAGGTGGCTCTTGTCACTTATTTCACATGTTTTTGTAGATGGAAATGCTTACAACATACCAACTTTCAGGTAAAATTATTCAATAATTATATTTTTATGCTGTATATTAGTATATTGTCTTACAGGGGATTAAAACACACAGTGGATATTTGACTCCCCCTAGGCTAAACTTTATTCTTTATGTACAATTAAAGTTTCTGTGATAATACATTTTTTTCTGAATATATCTCTTGAACAGAAAGAAACTAAATTTCATATTAACATTACTCTTTAAGATAATTTAAGACTACATGCTTTTCTCTGCTCCCTTCCTCTCCCCTCCCTGAAAAATGTAGCGCTCAATAAAAGTAAAACATACTACATGTTTAACCTGCTCTCCTACTGTACACTCAACTTGTTTTAGTTCAAGCTGTCTTTAAGAGAACAATGCAACCAATGATACTATGCCTTGATTTGCTATGTAAACATCTTTCCAACCTCAGCACATACATAGTTAATTGTTAAATTAAGTGTTCTTCTGTACTCATGAACCAGAAAGGTGTATGTCTGTCTGTCTGTCTGTCTGTCTCTCTCTCTCTCTCTCTCTCTGTGTGTGTGTGTGTGTAGTATGGTAACCATTTTCTAAAAGTAACCATCATGTTGGAAATGACCTTTAAAAAAACAAATATCCCCTTAAATGTTGAAAACGTGAATATAGCTTGACAACATCTGTTTGCAGTGTTGAGTGCTATTCAGGGTCAGTAGCCATCAATAAAATAACTTCCACTGTAAAACACCATTAAAGATTTATGTGAGATTCCCTCATCTCTTTGCCATACTATTCATTCTATGTTGCTCAATAAATACAAAATAAATCATTTTGAGACACACACAGATTCACACACAGAGAAAAAAAACATAGATACACATTCAGACACACAGAATTTGAAAAGAAATGGCAAAGTTGAAATTACACAAATACAGACGATACACAGACAAGGCACAGAACTCAGGTAACCAGAATAGAGAGACTGACACTTGCAAAAAATGACAGAAAGGCTAATGACTGCAGACCACAGAAAACAGAAGACATAAGGAGAGATATGGAGAAATCAAATTGGGGCTCACACTCTTTGATAATTAATCAAAGAAAAATTGCTTTATTTTAGTTCCTTACAATAATATTGATAGACACTCATTATCTTTAATGTGCTAACCAACATCTCTGTCTTCTGCCCAATGCCAATGGTGCTTTCAGGGATTATCATGGGTTAATGCAGTACTAAGATAAAGTATGAAGTACACCTGAAGTGTTTTGCATACTAGTAAGGCACTTTACTACAAATCTGCAATTTGACATGAAGCCTGTGGTGGTTATAGACAGCACTAATTCTCAGACAACATTAGTAGAGCACATCTAAGGGGTTTCAGGAGATGTTTCAGCTCAAAGACATCTTCATAGCTCAGGATGCTCTGAAGACTTCCTCTAACCTCTAATTCTTAAATTCTTTTGTCTTTTTGTTAAGATTTTGCTTGGGCTTTATAAAGCACAGCATTTGGCTCAGTTTCCTTAGACTTCCAGCTAACTCGAATCTATTCCTGATTTCAAGTAACAACATCGTTTGTCTTTCTTTATGTTCATTTCCTCCAAAATGCTTTAGAAACCCATGAGCCTGATATACAAGCCATGTAAGTGCATTAGAATGAACAAGGCATCATTTATTCTTCCAAGAGCCTCAGCAAACCACTGTATCTCCATTTTCTTTTTAGACCTCTCCTGAATCAAACTCATTACTAACTTCCCTGTGAACGCTGTCCTAACCTGCCTAGTGAACTGAGTTCAAACACAGTCTCTTATGTATAGTCCCCTCAGTAACCTGTCCTTCCTCTTGCAGTGCCTTTTAGCCATGTGATGCCGGGAATAACTAAGCTCATATGAACCAATGTATCAGGAAATGGGTTATAATATGTTCCTTCAGGTTTTCAGCCGTTCTCTTAAGAAGCATTGGTAGCTGTATTACTCAGTTGCTCCAGTTCCACAGCACTCTGAACCTAACCTCTCTGTATCTTGTGGCCTCATATCCAAGGATGTGTGAAAGAACCTCTCATTCCTTTCTAAATTCAAGTAGTCCAGATATGCAGAACTCTCTAATTTTACTGGTTTGATTTCTGTATTGGATTACATTAAGACTTCTGACTACTTGCTAAATTGAGAATTTTGCTTCTTGTTTATTAAATCATGGTTCAGATGGGTATTCTGTACCACTTATAGCTTCTGCTTTATCTCTTCACATTATAGTTATAAGCATGGGTTACATATTTATGAATCTCAGGATTCCTTAGGACATATCTATTTATACTTCCTTAGCCTCATGTGTTGTGGCTTCACAAAATAGCAAGATGATACTTCCATCACATATTCCCTTTTATCCATATTTCCAGTCAATTCAGAGATTAATGTAAAGGCTAGCATTTATATATCTTTGTATCAGAATTCTATTATGTTATTGTTTTTTTCAGTAGAGATGAGCCCTTAATATCCATAGCAAAGTGAGTATATTGTATATGTACTCTTTATGGTACCATTTCATGGGTACTTGCACAAAATGCATTCCCTAATCTTTTGATCATTTAGGGAAAATACCTGTATTTGTTTGGCAGATTCCATTTATCAAAGAGCCATACCATTTAATATTATATAAAAGAAAAAAACCTCCCTAGGATGCCCTCCCCCAAAGACTCTATCTACTTCATTTTCATATGGCTCAACCTTGATGACATGTATTATTGGACATCACAGTGCAATAGTATTCCTTGCCACAGTAGCAGGGAAACACATCACGTCATATCACACAGGAACATCTAACTCCATTGAGACTGCCTCTGAGGAGATGCTCCACTGTCATGCAGATCAGAGCAGCTACATATGTTAACATTACTAGAGGAGTCATTCAGCTGTTCCTCCTAAACACACCGTTGGTGCTATTGGTCTCCGTGTGTGGTGTGGGAAGGTCATTGGTTAATTAATAAAGAAACTGCTTGGCCTCATAGGTTAGGGTGGAGTAAACAGAACAGAATGCTGGGAGGAAGAGGAAGTGAACTAATATGCCTTAGCTCTGCTCTCTGGGGCAGATGCGATGAAGCTCCAACCCAGGATGGACATGGGCTAGAATCTTCCCGGTAAACACACCTCAGTGCTACACACATTAATAGAAATGGGCCAGGCAGTGTTTATATGAATACAGTATGTGTGTCATTTTTTTGGGGCATAAGCTAGCCAGGCAGCCGGGAGCTGGGTGGCAGGAAGCAGCCCGTAGCTCCTTCAACACGTGTGGGTACCCACTGTGTTGCATAATTTTCCTGGCAATGATTGAATAAACATAGATCCATCATAGTGAGGTTCTTGGGGTCAGAACAAAGAAATGATGCCACCTAAGTGTGGCTTTGTGACATAGTTGTGTCTGTCTGTGTGTGTTAACTTAAAAGAGAATAGATGAGTGGTTACAGAGTGTGGGTGGGTGGGTGAGTGTCCTAAAGGCAGCTGCATTATCAGAAATTTAACCAACAAGGATAACAACTTTATCATGTGCTCAACATTAAGTACTTTACTGCACATCACAGGGACCATGTGTCCTAAGGTGAAAGCAGATCCACAAGAGTCTCTTTATCCCTAGTGAGTTTGTAATACCTTAAGCTTAGACAGGATCCTATAGGTCTTGTAGCTTTGTGAACATCCTGAAACTTTTAAGCTTCATTGATTATCTAAGATATAATAAACTTACTCCATCATGAATAAATAAAAGCTTCATTTTGGAGAAACTAGTTTACAACACACATAAATATCAATAAATACCAAAAATATTGTGACAGAAAATAGTGATATATTTTAAGTCTTTGACAAACTCAAAATACATACTGATATAAAATATTAATATTATGATTTTACCATTCAGAATAACTTTCAATATTTGAAACTATTTAAATGTTGTTTAAAAAGAGAAAATTATAAGAAAAGTTTTACAACTTTTATATTTTGTGGATTTCCATAGTGCTAGCTCCCAAGAACTCAATACAATCAATTATCATTTTGTGTTCTGAGATAAGAAGAAAAAGATAAATGTGTATCATTTTAGCATTTCACTTTATTAAATTGCTCCTAAAATGCATTTTGAAGAAAGTGAATGGCCAATTTTCCTATTTGATGTATCTAAAGCTGAAAAAGATCTAAAGAAAATATAAGATGAATTTGAACATTCTCTACAGGGGTAATAACTTATTTCCATTATTGTATCATAAATATGCCATGGCAACCTTATTAACTGATTCAATCTAATTAGTGTCAAAGGCAAGGTGCATGTCCTGAATGAATGACTGCATTCAACATGCATTAGAGCCAAGATACTCATAATGAGACACATTTTTCAAAGAAGTGTTTTCATACAGAGCACTCTGAAAAGATTTTATAGAACACCAACTTAGTTTACTCCAACAAACATTTCCTGAATATATATAATCTACCGTGTTCAAAGTTGTAGGCAAATTCAAAGTGAATTAAAAGCAAGTGTAGTTTATAGGAGGAAACTGAGATATTCAAATAAAAATTTCTCGTTTCATGTGTGCAATTCATTGAATAAACCTGTGAAAAGTTTTATTAGAGAAAAATAAAGCAAAGCTATTTATCTCTCCTTTGAAAGTGGAGTTGGAGATATTGACTGGCGATAAGGAGACATCATGGTATAGTGTAATCTGAATTAAAATATAAGAATGAGAGATCTGAGTCCTAGAGGAGGCGAAGAACACTGTCCTTATCTAGGGCAAGGGACTTACAGAGTTCCACAGGTACATAGAAGGTCTAGGGATAGTATTAGTTCATGAATTAGGATTGTAGGGCCAAGTGAAAGATCACACCCACTTTTAATAAGAAAATCAGGTACTGCAAGGCAGCTTAGTGGGTCAAAGCATTTGCTTTCTAGCCTGACGACCTGAGTTTGATACTTAGGATCCACAAGGAGAGACACAAACTCCGCAATGACTCTTCTGAACAAACATGCATGCTCATGTTACAGTTAACCTGCATCTAAAAACATCATAAACATACAAAAATAAAATAATTAACTAATAGTAATCATTTGGGCCCTTCGTCTCACAGAAGCCATTGTCTTCCTGCAAAGAAGTAACATGTAGTAAAAGGTGCCCAAAATATGCTATCAATAAAGTATTTTACACAAAGGTGTTATATGCATGACATTGCTTAGAAGTAGGATAATTTTATAACAGTGGATATTTAAAGTTAGCAACATATTTGTCTGGTTTAAAATTCTAATATAATGTAAAATTCCTTTAGTGTTTGTATAATATTAAATTTAGGAGGTATCATCTATGATACAAGAGCTTAGAGATTCAGAGTGGAAAAGAACTTCCTGCAACAAGTCACAAATGAGAGCTTTCTGATGAGTTGAACATGGATCCTGTACTGTTCTATAAGCATTCATTCAAACTGTATGTTATCTAGCATCAAGGATATCAAGCAGTCTTTAACCTAATACAGGAAAGCTGAGATTACAAAGTGTGCAGGTCCAAGTTGAAAAATCTTTCCTCTTCACTGCAGTGGAAAAAAAGCACACAGAGAATATTCCAATTGATCTTTTAATTTGTCCTCTCCCTGCAAGACATTTTATTTAAACTGCAGCCAAAATAAATTTTTAAAAAGATTAGTACTATCCTCCACTTTTCTCTTTACTTTAGAACATTGTACTGTGTTAGCATTGCATGTGATATTGGAATTGGAATTTTTACCACGGTCTATTATACCTTGCATATTTTCTGGTTATCTGAAAGTCTCAAAACTTGAATTAATACCCTTGTCCCCTTTGTCACTTAATCTGTCACCATGGGTGTTGTTATTGTTTTTCTCACATAGAAATACAGTATAAAAATACTTTCTTCCCAAGATGTTACTCCTACCTCTCATGGAACACTCTTTTCTCCTTGATAAAATCTTGTACTTAGTGTATAGACTTCAAGTAAGGAACTCAAATGGTCCCTTTCCTAAAAAGACTTTTACTAAGCTTTCCTGGATCAACTTCAGAACAAATCTCACAGAAGCATTTAACTTTACATCTAAGTAATGATTACAAACTTAGATATATTTTAGGGTTGTATTTGTCACTTAAACAATCATCATTTCTTTATCTGGATACTCAGTGCAATGGTTTGAACCTCCCCTATGGACCCCATGTAAAGGATGGTCCCTGGTTGTGGTGCCATTTTAACAGCTGAAGAGCTTTTAGGGGTTTCGCATGGCTGGTGGAAGTAGATTGCTTCAGACTGAACTTTTAAGCTGACATCTGGCACTTGTTATCATCTACTCTTCTGTCTCGGGGTTTCTCCAGGTGGAGAGTTGATAACTCATGTTCCAAACCACTGTAATTCTTTTGTCCTCTAATATGAACCAAAGGCCCTTGGAGACTAAAACAAACAAACAAAACAATTTCTTTCTTCCTTTAGCAAGTTTCTGTCGAGGATGTCCTTAGCACAACAAAAAGATTTAAAAAGTTTTTTTAAAAAAAACTTTTTACAAAAGGTTTTTGAGTCTCTTGCCAACCCTAAGATGGCTCCCTTAATTAAGATATATGCTTCCCTGCTCCCATATCCATCCTTCCTTTATCCCTACCTTCCCAATTCCCCAAGTTCCCCCATCCTCCCCTTCTCACTTTTCTCTCCCCATCTCCCCTTACCCCTATCCCACCCCAGGGAGATGTACCCAGTTAGTTCCTTCGGCAGCTGAGGATAAGGAACCTGAAATAACCCTATCCTATAGCCATACTGATGAATATCTTGCATATCACCAGAGAACCTTCATATGGTGATGGATGGAGATAGAGACAGAGACGCACATTGGAGCACTGGAATGAGCTCCCAAGGTCCCAATGAGGAGCAGAAGGAGGGAGAACATGAGCAAGGAAGTCAGGACCACGAGGGGTGCACCCACCCACTGAGACAGTGGGACTGATCTATTGGGAGCTCACCAAGGCCAGCTGGACTGGAACTGAAAAAGCATGGGATAAAACCGGACTCTCTGAACATGGCGGACAATGAGGGCTGATGAGAAGTCAAGGACAATGGCACTGGGTTTTGATCCTACTTCATGTTCTGGCTTTGTGGGAGCCTAGCCAGTTTGAATGCTCACCTTCCTAGACCTAGATGGATGGGGGAGGACCTTGGACTTTCCACAGGGCAGGGAACCCTGACTGCTCTTCGGACTGGAGAGGGAGGGGGAAAGGAGTGGGGGGAAGGGGAGAGAAGTGGGAGGAGAGGGAGGGAAATGGGAGGCTGGGAGGAGGCGGAAATTTTTTTTTTCAATAAAAAATTTTAAAAAAAGGTTTTTGAGGACAGAGGTTACGCTATGACTGCTAGTGTTCCCCAATGGTATCTCTATCACTGTTGTTAATACAAAGCAGGTACAACAGAAAGCTAAATTCAAAGTTTATCATGAATGATCAACATATAAAATTTTCCTATATTTTAAAAGACTTTCTGTTACATACGAAGATATAAGTGGATAATTGCTGGGTAGTTTCCTTCTTAGGTGAATTTCAGTGTTGGAGAATGTGAAGGTAAGGACATATTATTCTACAGCACTTTAAATCTTAACCTGTTTAAAACCAAAGTAATATTTTGTGTAATAATTTTGTTCTCTTACCATAGATTGAGTTTTGTATAGTTTAGTTAATATCATCAAACACTACATAGTGAATGGTTTATAAACAAAATAAATTCAGGTTTCACAGTTCCTGTGATGGGTAATCTGAGACAAAATGTCAGCAGATATTTTGGTTGGCTTTTTCATTCACAGATTTTACCTAGCTGCATTCTCACCAACTAAGTGACTAAACAAACAAACAAACAAACAAACAAGACAAAAGTGCTCAGTCCTATTTTTAGAACACTAGACCTCACTCCTTCCCATACACACAAACATAAAATCCTCATTTTCTAACAAAATTATCTTGGTAATTTAGTTTCAAAAATAGGATGACAGCAAACTTCAAATAGACTATTCCTGTGGCTTCTTTTGGTTTTTATTTTATTTTTTGAGTTTGTTGGAAAATAATAGAGAAAATATAGTGACTTACAGTTAAAGAAAGTAGATAGGAGTGCAATGAGGAGGACTAGAAACAGAAAGTAACTCTGCTACCCTCAACCAGGAGACCACAGAGAAAAAGGACTATAGAAATAGCCAACTATATTAGGTTACTGTATCCCTCACCCAAACCCTCCAATTCCAGTCTTCTCTGCCAATACTCTCTCCATAATCTATCAGCTAAGTGATTCCTCCTGTTATCATCCCTGTGTACACCAGTTCACCTGCATAGTCTATTCCACTTTCCCTTCTTAGGGAGATCCATGTGTCCACCTTAGAGCCCCCTTTGTTCTATAGCCTTTTTGGGTTTGTGAATTGAGGCATGACTATCATTTACTTAATAGCTAATATTCACTCATAAGTTAGTGAAAAGGAGGAGTGTATTTTGATAAAGGGGAACTGGGAAGGAAATGGGATGGAAAACTGTGGATGGAATGTATTGAAACAAAAATAAAATAGAATAAATTACATTTAAGATGCAGCTGGCCGTCAGCAAAACTATATTGAAAATATAGCTCATTGATAGGACAGTTTCCCTACACTGTGAGACTCTAAGTTGAATTCCCAACACCAAAGGGGGAAGAAGAGGCATCTGCTGGTGATATAGCATGCTTGAAGTGGGAGGATGTGGTTGGATTGACCAGTAGGTATTCAGAAGTGGAAAGCAAGATGCCTACCTAATAAAAATAATACTTACTATTTCAACAAGTGATAGACTTGCATAAGACAAATAGAAGAATTATTTAAAGAACAGGCTTAAACATTAGCTATTAAGAGAATGTGGGAGGCCGGGCGTTGGTGGCGCACACCTTTAATCCCAGCACTCGGGAGGCAGAGGCAGGCAGATCTCTGTGAGTTCGAGGCCAGCCTGGTCTACAAAGGGAGTTCTAGGACAGGATCCAAAGCTACAGAGAAACCCTATCTCGAAAATACAAAAAAAAAAAAAAAAAAAAAAAAAAAAAGAATGTGGGAAAGTTCCAACTTCTAGTCATATATAAGGGAAGACCTAGGAACAAAAAAACTATCTCATATAACACACAGAATGAAACCAGGATGAAACTTTCTGATTTTCCCACACTTAATCTTTCTAGTTTACTTATGAAGTTGAATTAGCCAAAAAGAAACTAGAATTAATGAAGGATGATTGACAGTTAAAAGGATTACAACTATTTCAAGAAATCTAGTAACTTATTACAGCTGACTTCAGCTAGCAAAAAAAAAGAAGAAATCTTATCATTAAATGATAATTATAGTGTTTTTCTGAAATGATTCTAGCTATACAGTATAAAATTAATCTTGGACATTTTGTTATTTAGTATTGATAAAAATTCCTTTAGAGTGATTATTCTTTCCAAGCAGGAAAAAAACAATAGCAAAAACCTAATTTCACTTATGAATCCCGTAGATTCACTGCTTTTGTTGTTTAGGAAGAACTACACAGTTTTAGAGTTAATGAGCAGTTGTTTGACTATATCTTTTACCAATAAGTTACCTGAATTTGAAGACATCTAATAAAATTATATTCAAATGTAAAAGGAAAATTTCCCAGCCCCACCTGACTCTGACTATCATAGTCCATTTCCAACTCCTAGTGTACACTATTGTATGGCAGTTTTATTTGCTTGAAAGTAAGTCACCCTTAGAAAGCACAGACTGCCTTAATATTTTTAAGATATCAATCTAGGTTCAGCTACCATAACACAACAATGATGAACGTGACCAGATATCACAAAGGGGTTAGCTATCTATAGTGTCACTTAAAGCTTGGTGATTACCAACTGATGACTAAAGGGACTTGAGCTCAATGGGTGGCAAATCATTCCGGGTTCTAGAAACTGAGCCAATTATCCCTAACAAGTGAAGTCCAGGTCCTTAGAAGAGACTTTCGTAAATCAGTATAATTCCAAACTGCTTTCTAAATTTGATAACCACAGATAAGTCTAACTTTCACCCTTCATTAAAGAAACATGCTTTATGTATTTGCTCACATATGTATATATGTGTATGTGTGTAACAATAATAATTAAAGAAAAAAATCCATGATTTGAATAGGAGAGGTGACTATCACAGGAGGTGTATAGAAGAGGTGAGGAGAGGAAATTATATTACTACATTTTGTTCCATATTTAGAAATAACATTAATGATCTGTTTCATAAAACGGTAGTCCCAAGAACATATTACAATTAAATAATTTTTTAAAATTTAGAATCAATCTTACTTTTCTAAAGTTTCTGGGACCATGTTGTCTTCAGCAATATGGAATTTCCCACAAGCTCTGTGAGGAAGCAAATAACTGTGTTATTTTGGGACTCACTTGGATGCCCTTGACTAACAACTCGAAAGGAGACTTCTCATGCCTGGAGATGGGGACTGTGTTACATAGTACATGGGTCTTGAGGGGAACATTTTCAGTACAATTAGTGTAACCTATTCAGTTAATTCATATACCTTACATATAATTTATGTACTTATTTGTGATTTATATATTAGATGGAATTTTAGGTAAAAATATGAAATAATATGGTTCTTCAATGCCTTTCAAACATACATGGTAGTTCTGGGGTAGATTTTATCTGATATGAAAACCTTCTCCCTAAGTTCTGTCTTTATAATATCAGGCAATGTTTTGCTACCTGCCCAAGAACAGAAACAATATTTTTCCCTACTGTGAATTCTATCAACCACACCAATGTTCAACATGCA
Source organism: Chionomys nivalis (assembly GCF_950005125.1). Classification (NCBI taxonomy): domain Eukaryota; kingdom Metazoa; phylum Chordata; class Mammalia; order Rodentia; family Cricetidae; genus Chionomys; species Chionomys nivalis. The sequence goes on from NC_080088.1 coordinate 17,068,686, forward strand.
AGTTATCTAAAGGCACAATAGAGTCTTTCCTATCTTGGCAGCAACCAAAAGCTGTCTAATTGGAGCTAAGATCTGCCCAGCAGGAGGTCATCCATGACTGGAACTGAAAACCTATTCAAATCTCCAAGGCTAGTAAGGCTGTGGACCTTAGAGGAGAGCCCCATACTACCACTTTCTAGATAAGTATAATTACTAACTGTATTGTAAGCCCTTATCTTTATGCCTACACCCACAAATATAAGTCTGGCCCCTCATTAAAGAAGATTCTCTTTGCAACAGAGAGACCACTGTGTAAAATCACAACTGTTGGCTGGGCAGTGGTGGCGCACGCCTTTAATCCCAGCACTCGGGAGGCAGAGGCAGGCGGATCTCTGGGAGTTCGAGGCCAGCCTGGTCTACAAGAGCTAGTTCCAGGACAGGCTCCAAAGCCACAGAGAAACCCTGTCTCGAACAACCAAAAAAAAAAAAATCACAACTGTTTAGAATATAGAGAACAATTTATCAGTATGTACTCAGCCCCATTATATACACCTCAACAGATTCCCTGGATCTAAGGCACAAAAAGGAAGACTGTCAAGAGAGAATATTGTCAGAGGCAGAGGATCCTCAAGTCTTCTGTGAGATTAGAATAGAGATTGAATAGAAAGGGAAGCAACACCCATAATACCTCAGTAACATGGGTGCATAAGCAACTCCCTTAAAATTCTAACTCCAGCAATAGACTTGTAAATGAGAAAAGAATAAATCAGAATGGTCTCCATTCCTGATAAAAAATTTTAAGCAACTAATGACTACTGAGAAATATATATATATATACAAAAATAGAGGCTAGGGATATGAGAGGAAGTCCAGAGGGGCCATGGCATGTGTGAGAGAGTGGACATAGGAGGCATCAGAAATGGGAAAGGGAAGAGTTAGAGATGATATAATTATATTTTAATTTGAAAAACCCTTAGAGGAAAATTAATAACTATTAACTTTGAAAAATATATTTGTTATCTGGGGAAATAATATGTGAACAGATTTTCAGTGGGAGGCGACAACCTGGAGTATCAGAGTGCCAGAAGACACCTAATAGTCACAGGCAGTGGATTTCATATTAGACATAATTTGAAAGCTTTCAAAAACTGAAGGTACAAATATGCATGATTCAAATTTATGTTCACATTTGTTTTGAAGCAAATAAAAAATTTAAGATCAGTTTCATGAACTTGTTTAAAGCCAAAACCACAGAGAAACCCTGTCTCGAAAAACCAAAAATAAAAAATAAAATAAAAATAAAAATAAAATAAAGCCAAGTAAATGTAGCTCAAAGTTCCCTGCTAAATAAAAATGTTGATTTGCAAATGCCATTAACCTATATTAAAATGACCATTGAAATAGAAAAAATTCACCTAATCTATTTTATTTTCACTTGCTTTAAAATTATTTTATTACTGGAAAGCAGTAATTTTTGTAGAAAAGTGTTCTAAACATTCCATTAGCTTTGAATTATTCGCATCATTTCACAATGTTTACTTCCAAGCACCTTAAGACATGAGTAACATGAGCATTATGAAAACATTAGCCATATATTTGCATATTCTTTAAATTTTCATCACCATTTATAATAATGTTCTCACAAAAATGTATTCATGTTGTGGTTCCAAACATTGGTCAAAAATGATTTCCACACTAGCTATATACTATCTAATTAAATCCAGCACTAGTAGGGAGAACTCTTCTTTTATCAGTATATATATATATATATATATATATATATATATATATATTCTTCCCATAACTTTTTAGAGCCAACCAAGGACTGTTGTTATTGCCCTTGGTTGCCTCTAAAAAGTTAGAATCGAGTGCTTGTTGCTAAAACCACCACACACTTCAAATTAACACATAAACTGGATCTAACCCTGAAGCCTCCTTCAAGTTGTCTAACTTTCATTTTGTTAAAAATGCTATACATGCTGCCAAATGAGGGATGTAATCAATGGTTATTTCTAGTTCGAACAATGACCATCATGTCAAGGTGTACCTAAAGGTACGAGAGTGGCACTCAGGACTTAGAGCAGCCAAAGTTATCTAATTGGACATGAGATCCACTCAACAAAACACATATCATGTCAGGTACTTAAAACCTAATCCAATAACACAGAGCTAGAAAGTAATGCTACTGATCATGGAGAAAAATTTACTATGATAATTTATTAGACCAGGGTAATTACCAATTGCATTTTACATATTTATGCTTATGCTCACAGATAAGTGTAGCTCTCATCCTACAGAAAAGGGGCCTCACTCCACAACAAACAGAGACCATTACAAAATCACACAGTTGGTCATAAAACAGGAATCAACATTATGAAGAGTGTAGATCTGATGTGGGATATTGGTCTGTATCCTGTCTTAAATAAATATCTTAAATAAATGCTGATTTACCAGTAGCCAGGCAGGAAGTTTAGGTGGGACAACCAACAGGAAGTAGATGTGGGTCAAGGAGAATAGGAAAATTCTGGAAAGAGGGAAGCTCTCTCTGCAGTTGTGAGCCCGCTACAGAAGAAGCAAGATGTGAGACTGCCTCGCTGAAAAAGGTACTGAGCCATGTGGCTAGCATAGACAAGAATAATGGGTTAATATAAATTAAAAGACTTAATAAGAAACCTGAGCCAATCAGTTTATAGTTAATGTAGACTTCTGTGTGATATTTTTGGGACTTAACGGTTGCGGTAACTGGGAAGATGGTGTGGGACAATTCTGTATTCTTTCAATTATGTTTTAAATAAATTCTGATTGGCCATTACCCAGGCAGGTAGCATAGGTGAGACAACAAGACAGGAAGTAGAGGTGGGGCAGTGAGAACAGAAGTATTCTGGGAAGAAGGAAGCTCTCTATGCAGTCCTGTCCAGACACTGAAGAAGCAGGGTGTGACTTGCCCCGCTGAAAAAGATACTGAACCATGTGGCTAACATAGATAAGAATAATAGGTTAATATGTGATTAGAGCTAATAAGAAGCCTAAGCTAATGGGCCAATCAGTTTATAATTTATGGAGACCTCTGTTCAATTTCTTTGGGGTTTACAGGCTGTGGGAACTGGACAGGACAGAAACCCTGACAAGCCAGGCCCTAATGTTACAAGCAGGAGAGAAAATCTCATCAACAAATTGTGCCCAACTTGTGGACCATTGCATCCATATAAAAACTGACAGAGCTTAGAAAATAATTCTAGACAAAAATTAACAGCATTACACATGGTTTCTTGGTAGCAGCAATTTCTTGGGTCTGCTCTGCTTGCTATAGGCAAGCAAGCACTCTCATTTAAGAGAGGTTCCCTGACTCAGCTTTAGCTGCAAAAGCTTGTAGCTCTTTTAAGAGGTCCTGTCACAAAACACTTAAATGGTCTTGCTAAAAAGCTGATGGTATGCTTTCTGGTGGTGGCAGGGACCTTGAAATGCCACAGAGTTGTGGCAATAAATGTGGCTCTGCTCAGTACCTCTGTCATGAGGCTGGAATCTCAGAAAGCTAAAGAATGGGCTGGAGGCCGGGCGGTGGTGGCGCACGCCTTTAATCCCAGCACTCGGGAGGTAGAGGCAGGCGGATCTCTGTGAGTTCGAGACCAGCCTGGTCTACAAGAGCTAGTTCCAGGACAGGCTCCAAAACCACAGAGAAACCCTGTCTCGAAAAACCAAAAAAAAAAAAAACCAAAAAAAAAAAAAAAAAGAGAGAGAGAGAGAGAGATGCAGTAAGGAGAGATTCAAAGATGAAAAATAAACCTTTAAATGTTTTATAGTGTGTTAAAAATATATGTAGGCTAGGGAGAGGAAAGATAAAGGTTAAAGTCCTTAAAATAAAAAAGAGAGTAGTTGGGTGTGGTGGTACACACCTTTGATCCCAGCACTTGGGAGACAGAGGCAAGCAGACATCTGTGAGTTCAAGGTGTGGTGTCACACACCTTTAATCCCAACATTTGAGAGGCAGAGGTAGAAAGACCTCTGTGAGTTCAAGGTGTAGTGGTACACACCTGTAATCCCAGCACTTGGGAGGCAGAGGCAGGCAGAGCTCTCTGATTTCAAGGACAGCCTGATCTACAGAGTGAGTTCCAGGACAGCCAAAGATACACAGAGAACCTGACCCAAAAAGCCAAAAATTAAAAAATAAAATTAAAAGAGATAGAGGTTAAAATAAAGCCACATAAAGGTGAAAAATACACAGAGAGCCTGGATACTGCATGTTATTATGTTCTCTTTGAATTGCTTGACAGCTAAGGAAGGAGCAACAGTGGCTAAAAGACATTTAAATATAAATGTTGATGGATTAATAAAACTTAAATATTTTGTAACTGCCTTGACTTTAAAATTGAAGTCAAAAGATATGTTACTTTGGGGAAGAGGTTTTACTTTTGTTTCCACACAAAATGAGAGGCAATGGATTAATTCTGAATTAAGAAAAATCATGTTTAATCAAGAAAGACCACCCGTGAAATCTCTCATAGGAACAGATGGCTCAGACGTCTGAGTTCTACATCCAGAACAGATTCAAGACTGCCACCTGAGAACATAAAGCCTGACAGGATACTCCAGTCATGACTTGATGATAATTATAAATTTTCTTTGGGTCCCCATAAGATCATCAGTGCCCCCAACCAGCAGGAAGTAGCCTGGAAAACTATGCCCACATTCCAAAAAAAATGGACTATGGATATTTTCCTTTGTTTAGAATATCGGTTACAAGTTGTTATGGCTAATGGTGAGAAGAAAAGCTAAACAAAGGATGTTACTTCTGGAAAAAACATGAACAGGGACAGGGAAGCTACATGAACAATTACCAGTAGTTCTTTTTTTTATGAGAGGGGGAAGTGTTGTGGGACAATGGTCTGTATCCTGTCAATTATATCTTAAATAAATGCTGATTGGCCAGTAGCCAGGCAGGCAGTATAGGCAGGACAACAAGACAGAAAGTAGACATAGGTCAAGGAGAACAGGAGAATTCTGGGAAGAGGAAAGCTATCTCTGCAGTTGTGAACCTGCCACAGAAGAAGCAAGATGTGAGACTGCCTTGCTGAAAAAGTTACCAAGCCATGTGGCTAGCATAGACAAGAATAATGGGTTAATAAAAGTTATAAGAGTTAATAAGAAGCCTGAGTTATTGGGCCAATCAGTTTATAGTTAATGTAGACCTCTTTGTGATTTCTTAGGGACCTAGTGATTTCAGGTACCAGGCAGGACAGAAAATCTCGCCAACATAGATCAATGGATATATCTACAACACAACTCTTACACATAAAGCTTAGGCAACATTACAGATACAGGTGAGAAGATTATAAAAGCCAGATTATATGAAATTCTGCTGTAAAATTGTTACTTCTGGAAAAAAACATGAACAGGGACAGGGAAGCTACATGAACAATTACCAGTAGTATATCTACACAAACAAGATCACAAAATGACAGCACCAATAGACATGTTAATGTAGAGTGGGGAAATCATAAATAGCCCAGTTCTTGGTCAAAGAAATATAAATAACTAGGGACTTCTGAGAGAGGGAGAATTAGCTTCTCCCAGGGATCAGTTCCCTAATTGTTTTTCCAATATGATGTGATCAGTCCCAAATTCATATACCTATAAACAACACTAAATTGGCTCAGCGGCTTATATTTTCATGCATGTAACGTTAATAATCAAAGAAACAGAGAGTATTAGTTTGAGTGGGAGGTATGGACATTGGCTGGATTAAGGAATCCTAGGAAAAGGGAAGATGATGTAATTACATTTTAGTAAAAATTTAAACATTTAGTAGAATAAAAAAGGTTATTTTAAATAAAATATCTATAGAGTACCTAGGTCTAAATGGGACATGTGTCATAAACTCTTGTCACAAGGCCCAGGGCACATTGCAGAAGAAATCACATAAAGTTGAGATCCAGTGGTTTTAGCGAACCATGAATAAGCAGAATTTTCTAGTCATGATAGGACTTCTGATCTCATGAAGTCTGGGCACTGTGGTTGCTTACAGAAGACTTACACAAGATGAAACCAGTTAGTCTTCTAACATGAGTTCTCTAATTCCCCTGATGTGCCTAGTGTAGTCACTGGAAATCTATGCCTTTCAGGCAGGAAAGTCAGATTCCTTTAAGAGTGTAGCACCACATAGGTTCACCATGCTCCTCACACCCATGGATACATGTCGCGCTCGCCTAGACCAGCAAGGATGACACAACACCGGAGCTCTTCTTGCAAGCAGTTTATTCAGGACATTGTTTACAGCAATCTCTCTCTCTCTCTCTCTCTCTCTCTCTCTCTCTCTCTCTCTCTCTCTCTCTCTCCAGGCAAAACCTCTTCCAGCCCTTAAATAGGCAAGGGCCACCAACCCCAGACTGCTATGTGGGCACTGTCCATAGGTCCATGCATAAGCAGGCAGCTTACGATCATCACATGCTTATCTGGCCTTTGCCATATATGGAGTTGTTTTTCACAGAGAGCCCTCGCTTTCGGATCGAGGGAGGTGGAAGCCAGCGCCATCTTTAAGGTACGGCTCCACGCAGCTCTCTACAGATACAGAGTCAACCCAAATTACACTCAGTGTATTATGATTTAAAGTAAAAGGAAGATATGAAATCAAGAGTTCGTGTGCTGAGGTGAGGATAGATTCATGGAGAGTTACAGCATACAGTTGGGGATAAATATAATCCAAATACATTGTATGAATGTATGAACGGAGCTCTCACAGAATTGATGAGAAAAAATATGGTAACAATACATAAAAGAAATGGGAACAACACATAAAAGAAATGGGGGGATGGTAATCAGATACCAGAATTAGAAGGAAACTCTTAGAGTTGTTTGTAATGTACTCACTTGACAGATAGCAGTTATAATTATATAACATAGATATAAAATACTTGAACTTAGCTTATGTATATGAGAAAACACTCCAGAAACATTTCTTTAAATACTTTTAAGAGACCTTCTATATATTGTAAAGAAAAATATATAAATTATAGTCTATTCTTTTGGTCTCTCATCAACATGTGTTTTCTTATTGATTAAAATGAAAACACAAGATGAAGGTAATTCCTAAACAATAAAATGATTATGTTCCTGTATATTCTTTAATTTAACATCTTCAGGTATTAAAGTTGATAAATGGTAACAAGTTCCTACTACTTATGAAGATATCTTGAGTTGTCAACTCATTATGTTTCATAGTAACCCCAGTAAATTTGATATATGTAATACTAGTTAATGTCTCCATTAGATAAATTTTCTATCGGAATCAAGTGGAAGATATGATACTGATAATGGAAATAATATTATCAATTTACCTCTAATATAACAGAATTTTCTATTACTTTTGCATATTCAGTTTTACTACCATAAGAACCATCTATATAGGTGCGAAGGAAGAAAACTTCCTAAAAAACAATCTTACCTATTACCAGAAAATCCTTCCAGTGTGCTTTGGATACTTGGTTAGTTTACTAATACCCTTTGAAAGTTAATCCAGATGCTTCTCAGAGCTTTTGCCATCTCTGCTTACCTTCTCTAAAGGTTGACTTATAAGATGGTCATTCATCATTGCCTTTTCAGAATTTTACCACAGGGTCAGCAGGTTCTGCTTAAGGTCATTGTCAAAATCCAGTTACATGATCTAGCCAGGTTGATACAGTGGAAGTAAAGGTTTAGTCATAAATGGCATTGACATTATATTTTTCTATTGACTCATTCTTGGGTGGAGTCCAATGCCTATATTTCATTTGCTCCAACACCCTTGTGCATGGGTCCATATGGTTAGAAGCTGAGGAATCATGCCAACATCCAGTTCAGGTTTCTATTTCTGGAATGAATACGTCATATAGACAAATCCTTCACCCACTTTCAATTCTTCAAATGATTGAAAAAATACCCACAGTCTTGGCTGCAACCTTGTGAGAAATTTAAGGCATAGTTGTGCAGCTGGGCCATTCCAGGATTCTTCACCCATGAAAGCTGTGAGTTAGTGTGTCTGTTTCAGCCTACTGAGCCCTGGATGATTTATTGTTGTGTTAGAAAACTCAGCTTCCAGTCATCTCAACAAGTTCATACTAAAAATATAATGCAACCTGTACATGAGCATATTTCCCTCTTTTTCTATAGATAGCTAAGAAAAGTCTTACATTGTTGACACTACAAAAATATTTATGCTGCGCTATGAATAACATTTTTAATGAGAGAAACTCTCTTGCCTAATTTTTTTATTTTCCTTCAGATATATATCTGAGAGTATTCTATGTATGCAATTACTGTTAACATTCATTTTAGTCTAGTCTGAGCAATAAAATAGAACATATATATAATAAAAATAAGTCATAAAATGTTACATGAAAATTGTTCTGATGGTCATGAGGGCTTGATAATTCATGAGTTGATATATATTTTAGTAGAAACTATGAACCCAAATGAGTGCAGTTTGAGCACCTTTCACAGAAAACATGAGTACTGATAGATGTTGGAAACGCTACTCCCACATTATAATTTCAACAAGGTACCTATTCTTTCATGACAATATTTCAAGTTGAAAATGCAAGGCAAGTGTTACCAACATTACAATATTCCAATTTAATCCAAACAACAAAGGTAATGCAATTTGATCACGATTGCATTTTCATAAATTATTCAGTCATAGAAAACCAAGCAACAGTTGGGTGGTCGTGGCACATGCTTTTAATCCCAGCACCTGGGAGGCAGAGGCAGGTAGATCTCTGTGAGCTTAAAGCCAGCCTGGTCTATAAGATCTAATTCCAAGACAGTCTCTAAAACTACAGAAAAATCCTGTCTCAAAATAAAAACAGAAGAAGAAGAAGAGAAAAGAAAACCAAGCAAGATATTGCTACTAAGAATACCTTCTGTTGACTGTCATGGCAACAGTGACTGTATGAAATAAATGTCTCTAGTACATTAATACCATACAAATGACTTTTTATTTAAGGCAAGGAACATTCATGCCTCTTATTTTAGTTGTATGCACCACTGATCAGCAAAGACAACATGATAAGAGACAGATGTTAGTTTTCTGGGCAAACAGAGCAAGCTACAAGAAAGTAACTTCACAAACTGAGATCACTAATTTCATTTGGACCTGCTTATAACATGTCCATCCAAAAGATTTATTGCATTTATTGTGTAGGCAAATATCTCTTGGAGCAAACCAAAAATTTTCTCATATTCATCACTGACAGATATAAACAAATACAGTCTCTGTGATAGAAAATATTTTATTGTGCTGTGATATCCTTGAAAACAGAAATTGCCTACCAATGACTTTGTTGAGGATCCACAGAGTCTGCATGAATCTAAGCCATCTGTAGGAAAATGTTCTGCAACATGGAGACAGCTCAGAGTAAACAGAAGACATTTTCAGACTTGGTACCAATATTCCAGCCTTTCTTTATAGGTAGAAAATGCTCCAAACACAGAGCAAGTTAAATGCTAGAGGGATTCATAACAACTGCTGAAGCTGAACTCCAAAACTGGCTTCATGAACAGAAATTCACTTCCATTTCTCTAGTCTACTAGTTTCTGCTGAGTCCAATGTCAAGATATTAAAAACACAGTAATACCAGACCCATGACCATAAACATTAAAACAATTGTACCATCATCGATAATAGCAGCGGCAGTAATGTCCACATGTATATTATTGAATGTGAGATACTGCTTTACATATCTGTACTTTAAAGATGATGGATCCGTTCTTGAAGCCTACAAAGGAGTAAGCACTTTTAGCTTTGTAGGCCAGAACTGGAATAGCTTTGTTTTCCTATTGCCAGTAGAGTAATAAGACATTATTGGAAGAGGATTGTTATTAATCAATCAAGATAAATTTGGAAATGAGCAGCACACAGAGAAATGAGAATGGGTTCAGGTCAAATGACATTTTGAGAAGGAACTTTACAGTTTAGGGACCAATGAAAGTTCTAGCAAGAATAATGCAGCATATGAAAGGTGTGAGCAACCATGGAGATATACAGGCAGACATAATTCAGTGTGAATGGATTGTTGACTGCAATAACCTAGTTACTCATAATAAACCAAAATGGACAGATGGCACTTAATTACTCTATCCAAAGCATAATATTTGGAATTTCCTGGAGAATTATATTTCTATTTTGTACTATAGGGCAATTTCAAGATATTGATACTTTTGCATGCTATGACACTGAAAAATATTATATTCAAAATCTATAACATCTTTTTAAAAATATATTTATGCTAATTATATGGAGAGTTAACTTTTATTATTTTCTTAACTGGCAGGATTTATTCTTCTCCCTACATGTTATCTTAAAAGGGACTGAATTTTAGATACATTCATTGATAAAATAAGAGTCTAACATGAACCAAACCTCATAGGACAAAATTTTCACAAAAGGTTAGTTTTAGCAGTCCTGAAAGGAATTTAAGGGCTAATGTTTACCACAACCTTCATTTGGACATTATTTTACCATTCTTTTGGAGGATCAGAATGCAATGTTTTAGATCTTGGAATGGTGAAGAGAAGAGAAGATGTGAATATCTCAGTTAATATCAACAAGTCTCATGCATTTTTAATTTTAAACATTCTGCTCAGCAGATGCCTTAGTGTTGAGTCATTAGCTTAGACCTGACAGGCAGCAGTATAATTTTAATACCTTTGGTTCAAAGGAAAGACACAAATCTATGGGGTTTTGGTGGAATGTGAATGTGGGCAAAGATGTGGATGTCAAAGGACAATTTGCTAGGGTAAGTTCTCTCTTTCCACAATCTGTGTCCCAGAGAACAAACTCAGGTTCTCAAATTTACTGCAAATGCATTTATGTTTTGAGACAACCTGCTGGTCCTTTAAGTGCTTAAAGATAGAGATAGTTGACAAGTTGTAAATACTTACTTGTTGTATAAAAGAAAGTTTCTCACTAATATTTAGCAGTAGAGCCTATAAAGTCTCCAATGGCATAGTCTTCGGAGCTAACTCTGTAAGCTGTTGTGACCTTCAGGATTTCTCCAAGCTCACTACAAGTCTAACAGTTAAAAGGTGGAAATTAATGATTTGACATTATATAAAAGACAAATATTTCCAAACAGTAAGGTTCGTGACAATCAAGCCTTTGTGGGGAAGACGGGAGGATGAGCAGGGAGAATAAAATGGGATTTAGAATTTTGGAGCTGATAGTGTTTCTGTCTCATACATTTTTTAAAGTACCCAGGTTTAACACAACAATGGGTTCTAGTGTAAACTGTAGGCATTGCTTAATAAGAGATTAACTGCAATAAATGTGACACACCATTTCAAAGATACTGGAAAATTTATCCTAACCTCTCTCTATACCATTCACTGCCTCACTATTCCTGAGAAGGTTGTGCTTCATAATGAGGTTATCAAGGCCTGGTGGTTGGAATGAAAATGGCCTCATAGTCTCTGAGGGAGTGGTACAATTGAGAGGTGTGGCCGTTTTGGAATGGATGTGGCCTTGTTGGAGGAAGTGCCCACTAGGTGTGAACCTTGGGATTTTAGAAGCTCTAGACAGACCCTGTGTCGTTCAGTATTCCTAATGCCTGTTGATTCAGTTACTTCTTAGTTATTTCTCTAGTACAATGTCTGTCTGTGTGCTGTCATGCCTGCCACCATGACTAAATATTTGAACCTGTAAACCAATTCCAATTTAATGCTTCCCTTTATAAGAGTGACCATGGTCATGTTATCCCTTCATAGCAGTAGAATCTTTAACTAAGACACAAGGCATATTTTCCCAAATAGAAAAAAAAAAAAAGTACTTACAAAGGAAATTTTGTGAACAATAAATAGTATGGAGAGCTGCAATTGGTACTGAAGATAAACATATTCTTATAATTCTTTATCAACAAGAGGGTAATCATCTCATAGGTAACCCAGATCTTTATTTTCAAGGACATGACATATTGGATGCCATGGTGTCCTATGATAATTTATGATGATTGATATGTAGTTAGCAAAAAGGGATGAATAGAATCACCACTAGTCTAGCAGCATGTTTACCTCCTCCTTCTGTGTCATAGTAGCCCACATTTTCTCGTGATAGCTGGAGTTAGTTATCAAGAATCGAATGATGAATGCTTTTGTCGCTAAACATTTTACTATTGGATTTAAGGCAGCACATTAAGAGTACTCTTAACTAAAACATCAGCAACCTTTGGTTAATGTCAAGCAAGCCATAATTTTATGCTCTGTGGGTCTAGACTCTGAACATTGAAACTGAACACAGATCTTTGTTTATTCAAGAGTCTAAGCTAACTGGATAACTTTGATACAGTATAGGATCCTAAAATATTAACCAAAGTTGCAAGCACATTTTAGCCCAAATTGTCCTCTGAGAAAATGAGGTGACTTTTAGGAAACCAGCTGAAGACCTTCATTAGTTGGGGAGGATAATGTGCTCAATGTTAATCCAAAGTACCCCAATGATCTCTAGAGTCAATGACAGTCAGACAGTTTGAAAAAATGATGTAGGAGCTTTATAATTCAATTTATGTAAAAGAATAAATAATTGATATCCTGTAAAACCAAATAATTTATCGAGCAATATGTCTCTAGTATTAAAATAAATAGTAAATCTACTGCTATAATTCATCCCTCATTTATAAGCAGATATCAGAATAACTAGATACTACTAGGAAAGCAAAATATTCTAAGAAAATGATATGAATCATATGTTTTAGGAAAATAAAATGTTCTCTAGAATACTAAATATTTAAACTTGTTTTCTTGCATAAAATTTTTTAAAGTGTAGAGCTCAAAAAAAATCAATAAAAAATTTAAAGTGATTCTATAGGTTCAACTGTTGTTCTCTAAAATAAATGCAAGTTTGGTTGAGGAAAATGTTATGAGGCAAAATATTCTAATGAATCAAAGTGAATAATTAAGAAAAAATCTTTGGCTACATAAGATTATTGACAAAAAATCATAATCCGAGTGATATATAGCTGCTGTCCACTTTGAATAGTACTTATTGGAAACATCATTGTTGTCCTAGAGCTTATTTGAATCTTATGCTTGTAATACTAATGTAATATATTGAGAATAGGAAGAAAAAATAGTCTGTACCTTCCTAAACTACATTATTTATTTGTTGAAAAGTTAAAAGTTTGCAATATAGACTCTAAATACTAAGATGAATACCAGAGTTGGATTTTTTTTCTAATTATCTCAACATGGCTGGATGCTCATTGTTGATTCCATACAGAATTTTTCCAGTTATAAATACTGAAACAACTGCAAGATAATAATTGCAACTCCTGTATTTGATGGTGTTGACCTAGAGAAGTCCAGAAGCTACGTTGTGTGTGTTTGGTGCACACAATGGGGAGCAAAAATTTCATTTTCTTGTGGGACCAACTAAAATAAATTTCGAAAGGAATATACTTCTCTGGGTTTTTTGTTATCTATTACTTAGTTTTACATAATCTAATCTCCAGTAAGAAGATGTCTCTGAGGATTGACATTTAGACCATAAAAAAATGGAAAAGTTCAATCAGCATAGAGAATTGCTTAGGGGGTTTTGCATCCAAGAAGTACTGCTATTGGACAGTGTAGCAGGGAAATAAGTACCTTCTAGTTGTCAGAATCCCAGATTCCTAGTTTGCTTTTAATAAATCCAATAGACATAAATGTCTAGTGTTGTAAATGAAGAATCCAGCAAGCTCTTCTTCTGCTGATTACTATGAAATCCTACCATATTACAATTCACAGAAACCTTGTATCGTTTAAAATACCTTTCACTTCTTTTTAAAGAAAGGTATTATTCTACTTAAAATAATCAGGACTTGATGTTCTATTTTGATTTATTTCCCTGTGTTTCATTGTTTAAAGGACTAAAAATTCTAATTGAAGGGGCTCTCATTTAATAAATTAAATAAGATAATTATGCAAGTTAATATCCTCTGCTTTTTGCAAATATGAGTGCTAAATAATATATAAAATGTCAGTCACATTCATGTAAGAATAATTTTCCACCTCTAAATCATTTAAGTGCAGTTTTCCTTTTCTCATGGAGGCTATTTTTATAAATGCATTACTAGACATTATGTCACTTCAGTGCACCAGCACTGTTACAATAATAGATTCCTGTTTTATCCTTGTTTAAAATCTGCTGCAAGAAGTAGTATGATTGTGATGTCATTGTGCCATTGAATGAATGAATAATTCCTGTAGGTCAATAGAAAAGTAACACAGTCATTTGGACAGTGCAACGGGTTAGTATGAAAAAAAACACAAGGAAGAAAGCCTGATACTTAATTTCCCTAAATCTCACAATTTTGGAAGGAAAGAATTGATTCCTGAAAGTTGTCCTCAGACCTCCATATATCTGTACTGTGGCACACCATCCTCCCAGCCCCTAAATATATGTAAGTATGATAAAAATCTAAAAAATTTGAATAAGAAAATTGTATTTAAATAAGACCCTGAGCATTGAATATATGTCTTAAGCTACTGATAGCTTTTGTGAAAGGAAAAACATGCTATCAGAAATTTTAACTGTGCATAAATGTATAGAATATATATGTATGCATATATACAAATAGAAATAGATGCATACATATATGTAAATATCATATATTATATGTGTATGTCTATTGGGGTTTACAAGCATTCTATAATAGCATACACAACACACACACATGAATATAGCTATGTGTAGCATTATATGTGTATACTAGTAATACATATATTTGTGATATTTAGTGAACTTACAAACTCAAATATTTTTGATTATTCAATAAACTGTGTTAATAATGTCAGCATTCTTCTGAAAACATTCTGTTCTTTTCACCCTAAGTACTTTTGAATGTGACTTTATTGGAAAACAGGACACACATTCTTTATTTAATTGACATAAATATGTCTTCTTCTTACCCTTCTTCAATTTCTCCTCTACTCCCTTGTCCATCACTCTCTCCCAAATTTGTGGTCTTTTCTTCTTTAATCACAGTTGTTAAATATAAACAAATAAATATAAAAATAAAACCTGCTAAATCAACTTAGTATTGCTTGCATGTTTTTCTAGAGATGACCACTTGGTATTGGATAACTGATAAGGGGCTGATTCCTGGAGAAGACTAATTCTCACTTTCTTACTTTTTTGCAGTTCTTCATTTAGGGTTCAGGCCCTGGATGATTTTTCTCATCTACACTAAAATGTCTGTCAGTTGTTCTAAATGATTGGGTGCTACCTAAGCAGCTATGTTGGTGAGATTTCATGGGTGTAACTTGCCTGTCATAGCTAGAAGATACAATCTTGAAGCAGACTCCCTGGTATTTTGTGTCTTGAGTTTTTGTACAAGAGAGTTGTGTTGTGGATATATCAATAAGTTTGGAAATAGGGGTTTTGCACAGATAATCATGTTAAAATGTCACAGTTTGGGTGAGTCCTAATAGATGATGAAAAATACCTTTATAAAACAAGGAAATTAGGACATAATACAGCATATACATACACATTGAAATTAATATGATGCCACATAGGACAAAACTCCATTGTTGCTGGTTCATCTCTAACAGTAAAGTGAGTGTGATGGTTTGGGTAAGAATGCCTTAGTGTGTGTGTGTGTGTGTGTGTGTGTGTGTGTGTGTATAAATAAAATGTTTGGTTTCTACTTGGTGCAAATTTTATTTATTTATTTATTTATTTTTTTTTTTGGTTTTTCGAGACAGGGTTTCTCTGTGGTTTTGGAGCCTGTCCTGGAACTAGCTCTTGTAGACCATGCTAGTCTCGAACTCACAGAGATCCGCCTGCCTCTGCCTCCCAAGTGCTGGGATTAAAGGCGTGCGCCACCACCGCCCGGCTGCAAATTTTAAAAAAGATTAAGAGGTATGGCCTTGGTGCAAAAGGTGTTTCATTAGGGGGTGGCTTGTGAGCTGTTTTGTGTGTCAACTTGACACAACCAAGAGTCATCAGAGAAGAAGGAGCCTCAGTTGAAGAAATGACTCCATGAGTCCAGCTATAAGGCATTTACTCAATTAATGATCAATGAGGGAGGGCCCAACACATAATGGGTGGTACCATTTCTGGGCTGGTGGCCCTGGGTTCTTTAAGAAAGCAAGGAAGCAAGAGAAGGGAAGCAAACCAACATGCAGCCCCCCACGACTCTGCATCACTTCAAGCCTCCAGGAACCTGCCCTGTTTTAATTACTGTCCTGACATCCTTCAGTGATGACAGCAGTGCTGAATGTAATCCTAATAAGCCAACGAAATGCCTTTCCTTTATAAGTTTCTGTGGTCCTGGTGGTTTTTTATAGAAAAGAAACTAAACTGGAAGAGCCGCCAGAAAACAGTAGAAAAAAGTTGGATAGGAAATTATTTCCTAATGCATTATGTTCAGCAGACCCCTATGAAAACCAGCATCCCAACAGCAATAAATAACTTTTGTTATAAGTCACCAAGTTTTAATAATTTGATAAAGTGCCCTAGGTAACTGAGATACTTTATTGGGTATTGAAAGGCTATACTGTAACTAATAAAATGGTGAAAATAATCAATTTTAGCACTTGAGGTTAGTTTCATATCCTTGATCATATAAGTAGCGTAGTGATTGTGGGCTTTATACCAATATGAAACTAATGTTCAACATCATGTATGTCATAATCAAAATTTAATATTTTTCAAAAACTTTAATTGGTAGAAATAAATTGTAATAATATACAAACTCCAAGTGATGTTAAAACTTCAATAATGACTAGCCACAAGTATTAGAAAATATTACATAAATTGTTGATGAAAAACTGATTTAGAAGACAGTATCTATCATATTTGAAAACAGGACATTTCCTTTGAATCCTATATAGAATAAGATATAGAATAATAGGTAATAATAAATGTCACATTGTAATGGAAATTTTCCAGTTCTTATATTTCATTGGAGAAGCTGTATCATGTGAAGTAAACCAGAATTAGAATTAGCTAAAGGATTCTGTATTATTTTTAATGTGGTAGCATGTAAAATTGTTTAAATTAATTTCATTTTGTAGTTCAATACTAAGATAATTTAATAGATGCAACATACCTATAATGTACTAGTACTAATATCAATTAACTACTTCTTTCTTCAGATTATTTAAGGTTGAAGCTTTCTGGATATACTGCTTCAAAAGATATTTTTGGCATACTTTCTATGTTCCAAGAATTGTGTGTGGGGCAAATTCAGTAATAAAAGGAACCAATAATTTGCATTTTGCATGCAAATTATTTCAACCTATGAAGGGATAATGGATAAGTAACTATTACAAATGTAATTCCATGCAGATTTTTCTAGTGGAAAAAATTCTTTAGATTGTGGCACTCACATAAAAAAATAGTACTTGGGCAATATTCTTGTAATATCAGTGCTGAGAAATATAATCAGAAGAGTCGGGTGTCCTAGACAGTAATTGAGCCCCAGGTTCAGATTTCCTTTAAAATAATTCCATAGAGAGCAATGGAAAGATCACTAGAATCAACCTCTGACCTCAACATGTGCACACACTCACATATATGTGCATAGTCTCTTATACCCCAAGCATATATGTGCATGCAATCACATGAATACACATGCAAAGAAATAATTCATTTAGTTGTATTTTGAACAGAAAGAAGATATATATATATATATATATCACTAAATAAATACTTCTTGTCACTCTGCTGAGCAATGTAACAGCAGACCACTTTTGATCATTCCACAATGTATACCTGTTTGAAACTTAATGATGTACTCCATATATAGATGTATAGCTATCATTTATTAATTAAATTAGCTATAACTTGTTTTAGCAAAGACAATTCAGTAAGCAACTTTCAAGTAGAGATGTGTAAAACATGAAGAAGCAGGTTGTTATTTTCCTTTGGGAAACTGTCCTTGTTGCTGACTGATATTAGTGAAGTTTCTATCCTGACCACCCTATTGAACAAAGGTGCGGAAAGGAACACATGTGGAAATAACTTTATTTTTACATTACTGAAAGAATTAACTCATAATAATTCTAAATATCAACTGAAAGAATTAATTCATAATAATTCCAAATATCAATCTTGAAAATTGGATTCAAAATCTTCAAAAATACTTTGACTTTGGATTTTGTAATTATTTTGTGATACAGTAATTTACTTAAATCAAAATTGCTGATGCTTCCGCCTGGTTTTATCCTAGGTTCCTGTGAGGCTATTTCTTACTTTCTTAGCAGCTCAGCAGCCTGTTTATAAGTGGATATATTATTTAAAATAGACTCCTAAAGGAACATTAGCATTAATTCATTTTTACATGACACACTGCGATTTTAGCTTACTGCCTGATTTAAGCAAAAAAAAAATCATTCTAAAAATATCTTATTGTTTTGCAAAATTTAAGTGCCATCTGTGTCCGGGTAATTTTTCAGAAATAAGAAGATAACTGAACTTGGACCAGACATTTCAAATCAAGGGTTTTCCATATTCTTTTGATGACTTGTAATTAGAAGAGAAGAGTAATTGTTTACAAAGAGTAGGTGCAGCTAATGTAATAAGCGAGAAGATTTTCCTTCATTTCTCAAAGAAATCTATGTTCACGTGCATCTCTATGTTGATATCCCGCCTCCCTCTCCCTCGCCCCTTCCCCCCTCCTTCCCCCTATCCCCTCCCTCTCCCTCTCTCTCTCCCTCCCTATGTGTGTGTGTGTGTGTGTCAGTGTGTGTGTGTGTGTAAACAATACTAACCAAAGGAAAAAAGGCTAGCAATTTCAGAGTGAGGGACATTACAAAGAAGAGAGGTTGATGGAGGAAACAGGGGAATGGTAGCAGAGAGCAGAGAAGGGAAGAAGTGATGAAATTATGTTTTAAATAAAAATGTATAAAAAGTTATAGTAAACTTTTGAAGCTAGAAGCTGGCCCAGATCCATGACAAATCAGATAGGATGTATTTAAACAAGGGAATGGGAAAATGAATCAATCATTAGAATGTGAAGCTCAGTACCCACATAAATATGTCAGGTGGAGCATATGATTATAGGCACACTTGGAATGCATGTATAGACAGTTCCCTGCCTGAACAGAGTAGCTTAATCCATGAAGTAGCACGACATTTGTGAAGAAACTATAGAGGTTGTCCTTTGGCCTCACAAACACACCCCTCAACACAAACACACATACACACATTTGTGAGGGCAGACATGCACTGTGCACTCAGAAAATTATGAAAAGAATAGATGATAATAATTATAAAGCACTTTAAAATGTATTCAAACATTCAAAAATAAATGCTGGAGAAAATGTGGTGAGAAGTTTACCCTCATTGACTACTGGTGGGATTGCAAACTGTTGTAGCCACTTGGAAAATCAGGGTGGAGAATCCTCAAATAAATAAATAAATAAATAAATAAATAAATAAATAAATAAATATACTATGTGACCCGGCTAAACCACTCCTTGGCATATGCCCAAAGAACTCAACACCTACCTCACAGATATTTGCTCAGCCAGGTTCATAGCTGTCCAAGTAACATTAGATAAGAACTAGAAACAACCTAAATGTCCTTCATCAGGATTTTTAATGAAATGTAGTATACATACACTACAGAATGCTGTTTAGCTGTAAAGAAAATTGAAATTAAATTTGCAAGTAATGAATGAAACTGGACAAATTCATATTGACTGAAAGAACCGAGATCCAGAAATACAAATGATACAAATGTTCTCATACTAGGAATTTCTGAAGTTCCCAACTCCAAAACTTCAGATTTGAGTACATAATCTGGATTAACAAAAGAAACTAGAAAAGCAAAAAGAAATCATTGCAGGGGACCGGTGAGAGAGCAGTAGATAAGCCAAGAAAGAGCATGGTAAATGAAAGTCCCTATTTTATTTGCTAAAACACTTTCAAACCTAAGAAATGAGCCTTATGAATGCTAAATTATTTTTTGGTTTCTCTGAGCATTCCCCATACTTTTAAAAGAAAAGAATTAAGCCAATATATCACACCCCAATATTGCATTAATGCAAGGAGAGTTTTAAATTGAAGCTACTTTGTAATTCTTTATTTTAATGCACCAATATTATTTTTTGAGGACATCATTTTAAGAGAACTCATTGGACCATTAATTTTCATAGAGTTCTATATTACTCTATTTGTTACCAGGAAATTCAGACCAATGTAGCTTGGAAATAAAAATTGCTTTCTGACCAAAAATAAAGGTCACTGTGTTTAGATATTTCTCTTTGTTTATTCTAGAAAAACTAATTGTAGACTGTTTATGCTGGTGACTTAGTACTTCTAATAAAATTATGGAGAAACATTTGGCTTCAATATTTAATCTGACTGAGCTCTCATTTAGTTTTGATTAATGTGCTTTATCTACTATTGTTTTTAAACATAAAAATGTTGTTATTTCTGTATATAAATTCAAAAATAAACAAACATTATGCAAACTTTTATGAATAAAACTGGCTATACTTGGTAGGAAGCAATCATCAAAATGGAAGAAAAATGTATTAATTAGAAGATAGGATTCCTATTTGCAATAGACCACCGCAATTGCAGCATAGGTTCTAAAAGGTAAGAGAGCTTTTGAGCTATTTTAAGTCCTCTTGGTATAAGTGTGTAAATTTTTGCGGCTATGCATATGAGTGCAGGTGGCCAGAAAAGGCAAAGACATCAGATTCCCCTGGAACTGGAGTTGCGGGCAGCTATGAGCTTCTCATATAGGTGCTATAAACCAAATTCAGGTCCTCTACAAGAATGGTACAGTGCATGTTCTTCCTCATAGAAGAGTCTCTCCACTCCCCACAGTTGGTATCCCGACTGAAATTATTGAAGTTGTTTAGTGATCAGTATCTCTGTGTCAGTATTGTAGTTAATATACACTAAAGCACAGTGTGATCGACGTGATTGGTAAAGTGGGACCTATTTGAAAACAAAAGAATGCACTACATTCGTTTCTACATATTCCAAAGTGGGGAATAGTCCACAGAGAAAAACAAGATAAAACAAAACTCATAACTGAATATGCACTATAAGGAACAGTATTTTATTAGTGGATCAGTTTATAAGCTTCTTCATTAAAGACAGTGCACAGTGTTTGAATTTTGTAAGCATATATTTCAGCACTTTCAGAGAAATAGGATCTATTATTAAAGGATTTTTAGCATATTTATTTTGCATTACTATGCATATTAAAGTGTAACCATGTAGAACAATAATCAATAGCATGGTGACATTCATATTTTTAATTCATGCAAGACTGCCTGGAAATGGTTTATATTTGATATTGCACAGAAGTTAATAATGGATGATATGCATAAATATGCTCATCTGGGACTTATATTTAGCTAGAGCTTGAATTTCAACATAATCAAGCAGCTTAACTTTTTAAAAATGCTTGATTTTTCTAAGAATTTTGCATAGAGTTATCTGCCCAACTGTAAGCAGTAAGTCTGTTCACAGGGTCTGAGTGAGGCCAGAGTCCAGCAAATGGCTCAGTACATTCTTTCTGTTCCTTAGCTGGCAGACTGAAACTGTTATTCGCTGATTCTTTTTGGGACATGTGTATCATATTTTGTAAAGCCTTGGCTAGTGTCCTGCCTTAGACTCCCAGGTGGTTTGATTACAAAGATAGCCAAAGTCTGGAAAATTTTGTATTTTAATAATTTATGAATAATACTTTTTTGATAAAGCAAATATTTTTTAAATTACAACTACACAAATTAAAATTGAGATTAAGAAGAAGTTTGTTAATACATTTTTGAAGGCAAGACTAGAGGTTGGATCGATTTAAAGTTCGACAATTAGTCAGCAAATGACTACCTCATTGAACCTGCAAATCCTGAACAATATTTATGATGTCAGAATTCTAAAAATCCTTAAACATTTGACAGAAAAACTGAGAGATAATCTAAAATGAAAATTAAAAATGTAATAATATTATAATCACAGTCTTATAATAAATAATATGAATTGGTCTTTGAAGGAAGTGATGTAACAGAAAATATAATTAATGAATTATTCTTCTTTAAATAATTTGAATTAAGGAAATCAAATTATTAACTCATTGACACATATATGAGTCCTACTTGCGTCTCTAAACTTGAATAAAGTTTGGAAACATCATATTAAAATAATTATTGTTTTTTATTTAACAATATGAATGCATGTGGTCAGCATCCACAAAATATACACAGTAAAATGCATGTCCCTACCTACATGGGAGATGTATTTACATTAATCTGAGTTATCCATTTAAACTTTTAAATTCCCTATCTTTCAGCCATACCCTTCACTTCAGTTTTGAGAGACATTATGGAGTAGAGTAGGAAAACATGAGGAGCTTGACAGAATTTTAATTATCCTAACTCATTTGAGTGCCACTTCAGTTAATTCTCCCATAGACTGATAACAAAATAGTCACTTGTGATGTGCAGATAATTTGTTTTTGTTTACTCCCTACACAGATATGATATTTCATTATAGGTTTTGACACTTATTTTCCCTGATTCTCTTTCTGTACTCAATCTTGATTTTTTTCACTGAATCCAGAGATGATAGCTTGCATTTGACTTTTATTATTTTCTTATCCTTTAATGAAGACCTCATATTTTTCATTAGCTTTGTATGAGTATTGTATTTAATCTATGAGTGATTTATTTAGATAAGAGTCTCAACTAATCCCAGTGATTATGTTGATATTTAATGATTACTTTTTGCACGTCACTTTTAGTGTCCTCAGTTTGAAGTGTTTAATTATGGATTTAAATCCAAAATATTTAATTAAACATGAAATGCTGGCTATCTCTCTATTGAAGAATTTGCTCTTTAGATAGTTTGAACAAATTACCAAATGCGCATGTAATATTTCTACTATAGTACTGCTACAGACTTCACCCCAAATTTTTGTTAAAGACCATGTCCCTTTTTAATATTCACAGGACTAAAACAAATTTAATATCTTGAAGAATGGGAACCAGAGTTTATCGGAATGGAAACACTGCCCTCAAAGCCTGCATTTGACAGGGACTCTAAGTAATTATTTTGCTTTATTTACAGAAATTGTACATTGTTAGGGTATTTCAGTTAGTATCACTTTTTCTCTTTTTACTTCAATTTTTATCTCATCAGCCTCCCTCAACTCTACTCATAGAATTCCATTATTCAAAAAATTCCCCATTACTTCCAAGACAGTATCTGCATTTCAAAACATGTTTTTTGTAGTTATCACCTATAGTCTGGCCCTTGATTCTTATTACCCTAACAAAATTCATCCCATGATCACATAAGACTGTTTTTCTCTGTCCTCTTGCTATCTAAGTTTATTTTACACGATGAGGAAAAGCCCTGAGTAACTAACTAAAAGCCCAATCGACTCATGTTTAAACACTTCCTCTCTAACAAACCTCCTTGACTATTCACAGACACAGACAGCTTGTCCTTGCTTTATTTTCTTTTTTTTTTTTTTTTTTTTTGGTTTTTCGAGACAGGGTTTCTCTGTGGCTTTGGAGCCTGTCCTGGAACTAGCTCTTGTAGACCAGGCTGGTCACGAACTCACAGAGATCCGCCTCCCTCTGCCTCCCAAGTGCTGGGATTAAAGGCGTGCGCCACCACCGCCCGGCCTTGCTTTATTTTCTTATAAGTCTCATAGAGTTTACACCACATCTGTCAGGTACCATTCATGGATTCTTAAGCACATTATTCTCTGTCTTGTTTTCTCTAAATCTGTACCATGATGACATTTTTTTATCTAAAGCTGAAATCAAAATATCCCTGAAAAAAATTCTTTCCTTTTTTTTTGTCAAAATACTGCAAAATTGGCATATTCTTTGCTTAATCAGAAAAAAGTAAAACAAAACTGATTTTTTTCTAGTGCACCATATATCATAGCAATCTGCATATTTTACTGAAGAAGTGCTATTATATTTCATTGCAAGTTGCTTCTACAAATGCTGCAAAAATATGAAAATTGCACTTTTGTCTCTTTTATAATTATATGGAAACTAATGTTTAGGTACCTTGAGCTGTATGCTAACAGTGAAGTAGCAGCAGACCTACCTCTGCTTAACGACACTGCCCAAAAGACACATACTCCTTGTTGCTATGCTCTGATGTGCACATAGAATACAAAACGAGTGCCTTAATTAGATGCTATCAAGAAAACTTCCTTAGTAAGAATCACGATGGAAAGTAAGTTGAATATAGGGAAAGTTAACTTGATATAATAACAAATAAGGAATCTGATATGGCAATTTTTAGCAGCACATAGAGAATCTAAAAAAAAAAATGTTCTCTATTAACAAGGCTGTACAACCAGGAAGGAAAAAAGAAAGTTAAAAGAAGGAAGGACATTAGAGTAAGAGATGGAAGGGTTAGGTGCTAAAATCATCTTCCTCTCAAATTTGGACCATGAAGCTCAAAAGAATTCTGCTCGAAACGTCTGTTTTAAGCTTTTCAATATCCTGATATCTCACGGAGAAAGCTTCCTCCATTCTGAGATGATTCAAACAAACATTTATACTGAGCCCATCCAAGTTCCCGCACATAATTCAATGTATAAATGGGGCACAGGGGCAGTCTAAAACGATTCCCGATTATATGAGAATGTAAATACAACATATGGCTTTCGAAACCAAGAGACTATGTGACACTTATCATCTTCATCCAGAGTTGAGGATTTAGCTCCATAATTAGAGAACCAGAGAATCCCAAGTGCAGAGGCAGATGGAGCAGATAATATAGAATAATCCAAGTTCTTTCCAAGGACTTAAAAATTGAGAGTACCCAGTGTCACAGGCTGCTTTTGAAAAATCTCCTGAGGTAATTTGTATACGCTCTCACATCCACTTATACATCAGGTGTATTAGATATTGCAGACTGACATAAGAAAAAAATACCACAGAATAACCTGCTTATAGGCATGACACATTGTTTTCTCAAACTGTGCTTATATGATGTAAGTCTAATATCAAGAGAACTATTCTGTAATATCTATGTAGGTCTGTACTGATGCCTTGTAGTTGTCCTTCTCATACTATATATTGCCACCTTTCTTATATTTATAGCTGTGTAGAGAAGAGCTCTGCTGTTGCTTCTTAGCCAAATAAGGACGTAAGTGTTTGGACTAAGATCTTCCTTAACCTCATGAGTCACTGTGATGTTCTTCTTGTAAACCTTGTTTTCAAATATAATAATGGTTTGGCTTAAGTCTTCAATATATTTCGGGAGACAGAATTGGGTCAAGAACATAAGATTTCACTGATTTCATGGAGAACCTTGGTGCCATTCATTATGTAGATATGTTCGAACAAACCTAATTTCATCACAAACTTCATGATTTGACCAGGTTGACTATTGGTATATCAGATATATAACTTCACATCCAACCAGAACAGTGTGTACAGTGAAAATATCACTATGTAATCCAAATCAAATTTTAAAAAAAAGCAGCAATGATCTTGGAAAAAGTACTGTATAAGCTCATTATTAATTCACCATGTTTTGTTCATTCATAAGTCTTTATTTTGCCACAGAGAACTGCAAAGGAATCTCCTTAAATCTAACAAGACCTTGCTCACTATTCCTTAGGACAACTTCTTCCCCCATCTGAGAGTATTAATAGATGAGGTTGTTTTATTATCAATTAAAAATTAACTGCCAAATAGAGAGAATCTTAGAAACCATAAAACTGGGAATATTAAATAAACCAGTCCACAATCCAGAAATCATTCCAGCACAGAGGTCCAAAAGGTTGAATAATAAAAAGAAACTAACAAAAAAAAAAAAACAGTTTCTTGAAATTTAACTTAGTTTGAAGTATTTCTGTCACAACAAGACACAGTAATTGACTTCAGAGTTTTTTTTTCTTTCATTTTGTTTTTGTTATTGTTGCTTGGCTGTTAGAAAAAAAAACATGTCACTTTGGGTCAATTACAAAATATTACTTTGTCTAAACCTTATTTCTGAACACTCTTTCTTTTTGTCTCTCTTCCTTTCTCTCCTTTCTCCCTCCCTCTCCCTCTTCCCTACTCTCTCTCCTTCTGATTATGTACTCACAATAGCTGCACTGTAAACCGCTCCTTCTGCTATGGCCTCCCTGCCCTGGTGGTCTGGAACTATTTGCTGAAATAAACTCTTTCTTCCTGAAGCTTATTTGGTGGGGGGCGGCATTTCATCAAAAGTAGGGGTAATAATTAAGGCAGAAGTATTTTATTCACCACATTGACAATCACTTCTCAAACTCCTGGGCATGCCTAATTATGGGACTGATTATCTTACTGAACTGTTGTATAATTTTATATAACAATAGTCACAACATCTCGTTTCAAGACAAAACTCAGGCACAAAAGTTCCTTGATGACTATTAAGAACAAAATGAATTGGTACAGAGTAATCTTATTGACGTTAGCATTTGAATAAAATGATTTATAAAGAATATTTACAAATATGAACTTAAAATATTATTTTGGTTCACTTACCATGTAATTTTAACAATTTCACAGCTATGTTTTATTCCTGTGCATATTTATAACTCACTGGTCTACATAGTTAACATATTGCATATAGTCTTTTTAAACTATTTATCCATATAAAAGTCTGTTTTACATATATATATATATGTATTCAGTATATTTCTTATATCAATTCTAAATAGAATGTTAACTGACCTTTCAAAGGTGTTTTAATGGTTAAGTCTTACAAGACAATTTAATGTGGCTGATTGCTTAGATTTAAGTCAAAATATACAAAACACCTCTATAAAAATAAGAGATACCATCTTTATCAAGCATATATTCATAATTAGTTTATTTTTAGACAAGAAATCTTCGTCCTAGATAGATAATTAACATGTGGCCAAAGGCTTTATGTTACCAGAAATTGCTTATTATAACTTTATGATTATTAATTGTCATAAGACAAACTTATCATAGGCTGAGGTGAATGGAAATGACAATTATCACATAAAAAATCTTCTTTTCCAATCATTACGTGTTATATCCTTCATTTACTCTTTTCCTTTTAGGCTGGTATTATACTATAGCCTTGTAAACGTCCCCCCATTCATCATTTCTGCATCTGCATATTCAACCAAACACCAACCAAAATGAATATACATGCTTTCTTGTCCCTATATACCTCATAAACCATTGGGAAAAGAATCTATAAAATATTTGCATTTTAATTGATGTTATTAGAAATTGTAAAATGAAGATATGGTTAAGGTAAGTAGGAACACTTGCTTAGGCTATATGAAAACACCATGGGATTTCCAGTGAGATGTGACCGCTATTTGGTTGTGCTGTACTCATAGGTCCTGGAACTAGCTTTCAGTAGTTAGTCAAGGAAGATGATTCTCTTAGAGACACCAAAGCCATGTGGGCTATTTTATGTAGTGAAGCAGTTGGCAGAATCTTTGGCTTCTAGAAACAGTTCTAAAGTAATATCCAATTTAAAAAAAACATTTTATTTTGCCTTATTCCCTTTATTTTGTTCATTGTTTCCACTTTTGTTCAAATATCCAAATGCTTTCATAGGACAAGCAAATTATTTACTTATCTTCATTATTTCGTGCTGAGTACAATTTACAAGTTAAAACATATAGATTTTGCCGGGAGGTGGTGGCGCACGCCTTTAATCCCAGCACTTGGGAGGCAGAGGCAGGTGAATCTCTGTGAGTTCAAGACCAGCCTGGTCTAAAAGAGCTAGTTCCAGGACAGGGAAACCCTGTCTCGAAAAACAAACAAACAAACAATATATATATATTGTAAAGATATTAATTGTAAAAATTAAATTCAAAGAAACAATATAAATAAGCAACCCATTCCATTTATGAAAATATACAGCAAGCTTTAACTTTTTTCATTAATGTTAGAAAACTCTTCATTGAATAAATTTAATGGCATTTTTTTTCTTCAAAGTCATCTAGAAGACTATTTGTGTAATTGTGAGGTATGGTGTCTTAAACAATTTATCATGAGAATTTTTAATATCTAATTTATACATTTACTTTCAAGATTGACTTTTCCAGCCCAAATTGAACTGGAGTTTTGAATATAATTTAACCTTTGTAGGGCCTCTGAAAATAAACATTTACAAGGTTTAAAATCTTGGAACCTCCCTCCCAAGATACTGAATTAGCCTTCCTGTTTGTTTTCTCCATTTTCTTGTTCATATTAACTTCCTGATAACAGCATTGGAAACAAAATCTTTAACTATTGATGGACTATACTTGTGTATGCCTGTGGAAACGTGATCAAGCCGAACTTAATAAAAACATGAATCTGGATATCTGGGTTGAATTTTAAAAGCATTAGGTTCTAATGTGAATTTTTTTTCTGTTTCATTAATTTTTGAAGTGAATGACAATTTACCACACATCTTACTGAAAAAAATTGTTCACTAGCAGAAATTCACATAATAGGCATCTAGATGAATACCCAATTATTGAGCAGTCATTGCTCATATTAAACATTAATACTTTTTACATGTTTCAACACCACCTTTAATTTCTACTGCAAAATGCAGTTAATTTAAAGAAAGGGTTAATTCTAGGCATCCTGACAAGAACAAATAAATACTCAACATGAAAGAAAGTATACTTAGCATATTATTTTATATAAATGCAAACATATATGTAGTTATGCAGATGGGTTCTATATACAGATATAAAATCATGCATAAACATGCATTAACCATACAATTTGATAATTAATTGGAAAATTCAAAGATGTTGAGAGAAAAGTCACTATTAATTATAAAATTCAATGTATCATAAACCTGTCCATAATTGTGGTGGGCTATTAGTAGGTAAGATATATTTTTTTTTTAAGTTAAAGGAGTTTTGGATTTTAGAGAACTTTTACTTGTAGCTAAGAAAATAAAAATAACTTTATTATGTTTATGTTTATATCTAATGTCTATTATTAAATAGGTCAGCTGTGTGATAGAGTGGAGGAGATAACAGATTTAAATCAGATAATATTGAGGATGCCTTGAATTACAAGTAGAAGACAGAAATGCACACAGCACATATTCCAGCATAAATGCCAAATGTTATATGTAAAATGATTGACCCTAGGTAACAGTCATCCTTGGGATCATGTTTTCTTGTAACACACGCATCTTCTATCTATTTTCATTCTCCCAACAACAGTTTTGTTGCTATGGCAACCACCAACCTTAAAAGAATCATTGTCTTCAAAAGTGAAAATTAAAAAAAAAATAGATTTCAGAGCACGAGCAAGGAACTCAGGACCGCGAGGGGTGCACCCACACACTGAGACAATGGGGTTGTTCTATCAGGAACTCACCAAGACCAGCTGGCCTGGGTCTGAAAAAGCATGGGATAAAACCGGACTTGCTGAACATAGTGGACAATGAGGATTACTGAGAACTCAAGAACAATGGCAATGGGTTTTTGATCCTACTGCACGTACTGGCTTTGTGGGAGCCTAGGCAGTTTGGATGCTCACCTTACTAGACCTGGATGGAGGTGGGTGGTCCTTGGACTTCCCACAGGGCAGGGAACCCGGATTACTCTTAGAGATGATGAGGGAGGGGAACTTGTTGGGGGAGGGGGAGGGAAATGGGAGGTGGTGGCGGGGAGAAGGCAGAAATCTTTAATAAATAAATTAAAAAAGTGAAAAAAAATAGAATATCTATAAAAACCAATAAGCGTCTTCTCGAATTTTGCATGCAAATGGATGGAAATAGAAAATACGATCCTGAGTGAGGTAACCCAGACCCAAAAAGAAGATCATGGGATGTACTCACTCATAATTGGTTTCTAGCCATGGATAGGGGCCACTGAGTCTATAATTTGTGATCCTAAAGAAGCTAAACAAGAGGGTAAACCCAAGGAAAAACATATAGATATCCTCCCAGCTATGGGAAATAGACAAGATTGATGGGCAAAAAATGGGAACCTTGGGGGGTGGGGTGGGATGGGGATGAGGGGAGATGGGGAGAGAAAAGTGTGAAGGAGAGGATGAGGGGAACTGGGGGAATAGGGGTGATTGGGGGTAAAGGAAGGTTGGATGGGGGAGCAGGGAAACTCATACCTTAGTTAAGGGAGCCACCTAAGGGTTGGCAAGAGACTTGAACCTGGAATGGCTACCAGAAGCCCAGGGCAATGTCCCCAGTTAGTTCATTGGGGCACCTGAGGATAGGGAACCTGAAATGGACCTATCCTATAATCATACTGATGAATATCTTGCATATCACCATAGAACCTTCATCTAGCGATGGATGGAGATAGAGACAGAGACCCACACTGGAGCACCGGACTGAGCTCCCAAGGTTATAATGAGGAGCAGAAGGAGAGAGAACATGAACAAGGTAGTCAGGACCATGAGGGGTGCACCCAACCACTGAGACAGGGGGGCCGACCTATTGGGAGCTCACCAAGGCCAGCTGGACTGCTACTGAAAAAAACATGGGATAAAACCGGACTCTCTTAATGTGGTGGACAATGAGAGCTGACGAGAGGCCAAGGAGAATGGCACAGGAACTTTCATCTGGCGATGGATCGAGAGAGAGACAGAGACCCAATTTGGATCAACCGTCTGAGCTCTTAAGGTCCAAATGAGGAGCAGAAGGAGGGAGAACATGAGCAAGGAAATCAGGACCACGAGGGGTGCACCCACCCACTGTGACAGTGGAACTGATCTATTGGGAGCTCTCCAAGGCCAGATGGACTGGGACTGAATAAGCATGGATTGAAACTGGACTCTCTGAACAAGGCAGACAATGAAGGCTGATGAGAAGCCAAGGACAATGGCACTAGGTTTCAATCCTAATACATGAACTGGCTTTGTGGGAGCGTAGCCTGTTTGGATGCTCACCTTCCTGGACCTAGATAGAAGTGGGAGGACCTTGGTCTTCATGTAGAGCAGGGAATTTGGACTGCTCTTCAGTATCGAGAGGGAGGGGGAGTGGACTAGGGGGAGGAGAAGTGGAGTGGGGATAGGGGGAAGGGAGCGGGGGGAGGGGGCAATATATGGGAGGAGGGGGAGGGAAATGGGAAACGGGGAGCAGTTGGAAATTTTAAGTAAAAAAGAAAAATAATAAAAAAAAAACAATAAGCAAATTGAGATGAAGTGGAGAGAATGAGATATGTATTTTAATTAAGAGTAATGTTAGTCTTCAACAGATATTTTACCTGTGGAATATGTTATGGCTATTAAGATGAAGCAAGTGCTATTTAAGGGAACATATCTTTTGGACTGAGTAAATTTTCCATAATCAAGAAAATGAATTAGTAAAACCATGAATTTAATAATATCATGTAGTTTTTCCAGTGACAGGTATAGGAAAACCTACCTTTATGTCATTGGTAAGGAAACTGCAAGAGTCTCCTAAAACAACATAGTCTTTTGTCATGGTAGTTTGCAGGTCCAACGAAACTGAAGGCGAGACTTAATACTGAATAGAACACATGCACCCGACACGGAACTCAATGTAACAGAACTCGAAGTGACCTGGGGCTTCCTCCTTGGGGACTAGCTCTCGTAGGATCTATGGATGCTCTGTAAGCTACAAAAGGAAAAAAGTACTCAGTATTCCTGTCCAGCAGTAAATCCTATGAACCTAAGCAATGAGCAGCTCAGCAAGATGTCCAAAAAGATGCAATAGTTGCACTTATTTCTTGCCAGAAGCAATAGACATGGAATTGGATTTAAGAACCTTTCAAAAGAAGGAAAATCATGTTCGGATTTGTAAAAATAGCATAAATAATATGATTTCCAACTGTATTCTAAATACTTATTCTTTTTTAAATTTATTTATTTATTTATTAAAGATTTCTACCTCCTCCCCGCCACCGCCTCCCATTTCCCTCCCCCTCCCCCAATCAAGTCCCGCTGCCTCGGGTCAGCCCGAAGAGCAATCAGGGTTCCCTGCCCTGTGGGAAGTCCAAGGACCTCCCACCTCCATCCAGGTCTATTAAGGTGAGCATCCAAACTGCTTAGGCTCCCACCAAGCCAGTACGTGCAATAGGATCAAAAATCCATTGCCATTGTTCTTGAGTTCTCAATAGTCCTCATTGT
Source organism: Chionomys nivalis (assembly GCF_950005125.1). Taxonomy (NCBI): domain Eukaryota; kingdom Metazoa; phylum Chordata; class Mammalia; order Rodentia; family Cricetidae; genus Chionomys; species Chionomys nivalis. The sequence goes on from NC_080088.1 coordinate 17,100,690, forward strand.
CCGCTATGTTCAGCAAGTCCAGTTTTATCCCATGCTTTTTCAGACCAAGGACAGCTGGCCTTAGTGAGTTCCCAATAGAATATCCCCATTGTCTCAGTATGTGGGTGCACACCTCACGGTCCTGAGTTCCTTGCTCGTGCTCTCTCTCCTTCTGCTCTTGATTTGGACCTTGAGATTTTTGTCCAGTGCTCCAATGTGGGTCTCTGCCTCTGTCTCCTTTCATCACCTGATGAAGGTTAATAGTCAGGAGGATGCCTATATATTTTTCTTTGGGTTCACCTTCTTATTTAGTTTCTCTAGGATCACGAATTATAGGCTCAATGTCCATTATTTATGGCTGGAAACCAAATATGAGTGAGTACATCCCATGTTCCTCTTTTTGGGTCTGGCTTACCTCACTCAGGATAGTGTTTTCTATTTCCATCCATTTGCATGCAAAATTCAAGAAGTCATTGTTTTTTACTGCTGAGTAATACTCTAATATGTATATATTCCATACTTTCTTCATCCATTCTTCCATTGAAGGGCATCAAGGTTGTTTCCAGGTTCTGGCTATTACAAACAATGTTGCTATGAACATAGTTAAGCATATACTTTTGTTGTATGATAGGGCATCTCTTGGGTATATTCCCAAGAGTGGTATTGCTGGGTCCAGGGGTAGGTTGATCCTGAATTTCCTGAGAAACCGCCACACTGCATTCCAAGCAATAGCAATAAGACAACATAAGGGGATCAAGAGGATTCATATTGGAAAGGAAGAAGTTAAGCTTTCGTTATTTGCAGATGATATGATAGTATATATAAGCGACCCCAAAAACTCTACCAAAGAACTCCTACAGCTGATAAACACCTTTAGTAATGTGGGAGGATACAAGATCAACTCCAAAAAATCAGTTGCCTTCCTATACACTAAGGATAAGGAAGCAGAGAGGGAAATCAGAGAAGCATCACCTTTCACGATAGCCACAAATAGCATAAAATATCTTGGGGTAACTCTGACCAAGGAAGTAAAAGATCTATTTGACAAGAACTTTAAGACTTTGAAGAAAGAAATTGAAGAGGACACCAGAAAATGGAAGGATCTCCCTTGCTCTTGGATTGGGAGGATCAACATAGTAAAAATGGCAATTCTACCAAAAGTAATCTATAGATTCAATGCAATCCCCATCAAAATCCCATCAAAATTCTTCACAGATCTGAAGAAGACAATAATCAACTTTATATGGAAAAACAAAAAACCCAGGATAGCCAAAACAATCTTATACAATAAAGGATCGTCTGGAGGCATTACCATCCCTGACTTCAAACTCTATTACAGAGCTACAGTATTGAAAACATCTTGGTATTGGCATAAAAACAGAGAAGTCGACCAATGGAATCGAATAGAAGACCCTGACTTTAAATACTTATTCTTATACCTACAGGTAAATGTAGTTTTCAGCCCCCTTTTAAGAAACTTCCTTTTGTTGAAATGGAGACTATAACAGAGATGCATAGTTGTGTCTTTATTTGCCTGCAGGGATGTGAACTCCCTAGAAAAGTAAGGGAACAGATGAAAGTGAGGATATTATGATGTGGGAATGATTTCTTTCTAATCTGTTGCTTTCATTGGTTAATTAATAAAGAAACTGCCTAGGCCCATTTGATATGCCAACCCTTAGGTGAGTGGAGTAAACAGAACAGAATGCTGGGAGAAAGAAGCCGAGTCAGGTAGTCACCATGATTCTCCCACTCCAGACAGACGCAGGTTAAGATCTTCCCTAGTAAGCCAGCTCATGGTGCTACACAGAATATTAGAAATGGGTTAGATCAATATGTAAGAGCTAGCCAATAAGAGGCTGAAACTAATGGGCCAGGCAGTGTTCAAAAGAATACAGTTTCCATGTAATTATTTCGGGTAAAGCTAACCATGCGGGCAGCCGGGAGCCAGGAATGCAGCCCCGTAGCTCTTATTACAATATTACATACCAAAAAATGAGAAGGCCGGGTTAATGATACCTCTTGTCAAAATTCAAAGAATAATTGACCATGGGATGCACAACCACAGCTGATTAATACACAAAGCAGTCCCTCACAGTGAATTACAGAAGAGAAGGCACAAAGATTGTAACCACACAAAGACCAACTCACGTTACAGTACTTTTCAGTGGACTGGAAGATGTTTCCTTGGAGTTTGTGTCTTTAAGACTTTATAAGGAAGCTGTGATCAAGACACAAAGCTCCAAGAGAGAAAGAGCTTTCTTAGAGTATCCAGGACACCTCTCCCTATGTGTGAGAAACTATGATGACCAGTCATGTGTCCTTCCCTTTGGTTTCTTTGTTAAAAGTGTCTGGTGATACTTAGTTGGTACTCAGTAGCAAACTCTGTGTTCTTGCAAGTGTGTGAAAGGGCACTAGTGTGAGGATTGTTTAACCATAGTTTGTCATCTCTGGCTTCTAAGTTCCCAGGATGACCCACTGTGGCTCAGGAAAGAGCTGGCCTCTTTATCAGAGTTTTAGCTCACACCTACAAGGATAGCTCCAACTAAGACTTTTAGCAATAGTGATAGAGAGGGAGCCCAAACTGGCCTTCCCCTGTTGTCAGCCTGGTGAATATGTTAACTATCATCACAGAGCCTTCGTCCAGCAACGGACAGAACCAGATGCAGAGATCCACAACGAAGCCCCAGTCCCAGCTCTGGAAATCCATGAGAAAAGAGGAAAGACAAAATATATGGGCAATTCGGGTCAAGATAATAATGGGAAAATCTACAGAGATAGCTGAATCAAGCTCGTAGAAACTCAGGAACTAGAGCGTTATCTGTGGAACCACCATGGGACCAAATTAGGTCCTCTGTATGTGGGAGACAGCGACAAAGCTTGGACTATGTGCGAGACACCTGGCAGAAGGACCAGGATCTATCCCTTGTGTATGAGTTAACTTATTGTAGCCCATTCCCTATTGTGAGAGGCCATGTTCAGCATTAATGCTGGGAGTGGGGCTTGGTTATACTCCACCTTAATGTGCCAGACTTGTTTGACTCCACATGGGAGGCCTTATCCATTGGGAGGGGGATGGGGGGTGAGATACCGGGGGAAGGGGGAAGGGGAAAGGAAGAACTGAGGTTGGGATGTAAAATGAAATTAAAAATTAAATTTAAGAAAGAATTTGGAGAATGAAAAGAATAAATAAAATTCTATTGAGGGCCTGGAATGAAAAGTCTGTGAACCTTTATATTTGGGCTTTGATGACACTAGAATAGAAAAATGCCTCCTTTGCTCAAGTCAAACTTTTACATCAGGCCGTTCCACTGCCTGTTTGGGTGTACCTACTTATATGAGAGAGCTATGAGATAAGAATTATTGTAATATATAATATGAATTTTATGTCATTTCAAAATTATCCCACAATGTATTTTTTTAGAACTTTTTAATGCAAGATAAAGAAATTAAAATGTACTGAATATGTTCTAATACCCTATGAGGATATGAAGGTTAATATGCAACCTTTCTGACTTTTAATTGATGCTGTTATTTTCATGTAATTATCAAATGAGTGAAGATGTTAGATGGTAGTCAGCTAATCCTGGGAACATAGTTACAGTATCCATAGAGATCTGATGTGGGAGTTTACACACTCACCCTTTACAAATAAAGAAAGCAGAGACTTGATATCCCCTTTTCTGTTCTTACCCTGTACAGTTCTTATTCAAAGAATTAACAGCTAATTGAGAAGATTTTCCTCATTGTTTTGAAAGCCTACTTTGTTCACAGGCATGATAATTTCACAAGATGAAAATTATTATTATTAATGGTATTTTATTAGGATGGAGGTATTTTATTACCTAATTAAGCAATAGTTCACATGGAATATGGGAAATTAGAACATTCTCATGCTTTATTCCACCCCCTCTTCTTCATTTTTCTCTACTTCTATATTATTTTCCCAGTAACACTGTTTAGATAGCTAGGTTCTGAATGCTTATACCTGTTAATGGAAATTCTTCCATCAATTGATAGTTACTTTGTCTTATATGTCTAATCTCTCCTCCTATTACCTCTTTATTCTAAAGATACTGTCATTAGTCTTTGTCCTTAGGGCATTCTTAAACCTTAAACATCATTTCTAAAGTTTGGGGGTAAAGTTTTAGGATTCAGAGAGAGCATTGATCAAACTAGAGAAGTAACAGTCTTCTATGCTTTGTGCTTTCAATTCATAGCAGTTGGCTCATTTTAAAGTTTATTTTAAAATTAAAAGACACTTGATTTGTATTAATTTTATGTCTTAAAATTTATCTCACAGTGTCTCACATTCCAACGTTCCAAGTTTCCTTGCACAAAATAAAATATCATTTACTTAGTGAATACTTAGATTTCAAAAATCATCCATTATCAAATACTTTTAATAGTGAATTGAGTTTAACTTTGCTGAAAACTTTGACCTTCACTTTTTAGGCCTATATCAGACTTATACAGCTCAGTGATTTAAACAAGTGTAGACAGAAGGCTGTGTCATTTGCTTGCTGTGATAATGTACCACCTTCAAAGCATTGGATGAATTATTTAGAATCACAGAAATATTTATGCCACAAAATAGTAGCCAAAGTTTATTTGAATGGAGATTACATTTTAAGTCAAAAGGACAAAAATAACTACTAAGTAAAGACTCCACACCTATGTATGGTATTTGATAACAAATCATGACTTACATTAGCTTTGATTTTCTTAGACGACTTCTCAATAATTTAGAGTCCAAGTGCACATAACATAGTTTACACTGTATATATATATATATATATATATATATATATAATAAAAAAAATTTCAATAACTTTTCAATCTTACCAAAGTGTTAGAGGAGACTTCTTGTTTCATTACCAGCTGCTTAGCCCTGAAATAATAATCACACAGAAACTGTATTAATTAAATCTCTGCTTCACCCATTAGCTCTAGCTTCTTATTGTTTAACTCTTACATATTAATTTAACCCATCTCCATTAATCTGTGTATGGTCACATGGCTGTGGCACACCAGCTGAAATTCTGACATATGTCTCCAGTGGGGCTACATGGCTTCTGTCTGACTCTGCCCTTCTTTTTCCCAGCATACAGCCCAGCTTTCCCCACCTAGTTCTGTACTTCCCTGCCAGAAGCTCAAAGCAATTCTTTACTCATTAACCAATAAACAGAAGGACCTCCCACACCAACAAAGCTTTTTGGACAGTCCCGTTACATGAGATACACTTTCTCAGTCAGAAATTTTTCAATGAATTATTCATATATAAGTACTTACTAATAAAAAGATCTCACTCATTATTCGAACTAAAATGATTTCCAAAATATTTAGCAATTTTTAATTTTTTAAAGAATTTCTCAATATTCACATAATTTGCAATACTACCTCTCTTTTTCAAATTTCTCCTGTCTTTCATAACTTCCTCTCAAATTCTTAAGTTCTTCTTTTTAAATATCTCTCTCTCACACTCACTCACATGCACACAGACACACAGATACACACACCACATATGTTCACAAACATGGACACACACATGCACATGCAGAACCTGCCTAGGTAATTTAGTGTTGCTCTTAAACACATGTATGTCTATTGACATCAGGTAGACTATCACAGGCTTGCCTGGCCTTGAAGTCTAATCCTCTCACTCTCTGCAGTGTTTTTAGCTGCCTGTTAGTTCTTTATCTATGGACTGAACCTTGAAAGTTTTATTTCTTTCTATCTTCACATGTCAACTGGTTTTACTATTAGACAGGTCCTGTTAGGCAACCATATTTCATTAGTATAGCTTGCTTGTAAGAGAAACTATCTTGTAAAATATGTAGTGACACCTAAGCCAAAAAAAAAACAAGAAAGAGTTCTATGGAATATTCGGTATTATTGATGTTATATACAGAAATTAATACCGACTATATGATATATATGGCATTAATGTTGTTATTATACTTATTATTGCCATGCTATGAACTGAACAAGGACCCTGAGTAGCTAAGCAAGTACTGTGCTGAGCTACTTTCATAGTCCATTTCAAATTCATTCTCTTACTAATTTTTGAGTTTCTACTTTCACATGAATTTGGGGAGGATAAAATTATTTATTTTCCTTATTTTTGTTTTAATTGAAAATAGATTCTTTTCTCATACAATACATCACAACCATAGCTTTCCTTCCCTCCATTACTTCCTGTTACCTCCTCATCTCCCTTATCTCTTAGATAGACCCCCCTTTGATTCCTCTTCAGAAAAGAGCATGTCTTCAAGAGACTATAGACAATCAAGAGACAACATGAGTTCAAATAGATGACTTAGAGTTTAAGAGCACTGATTACTCTTCCAAAGGTCCTGTGTTCATTTTTCAGCAATAACATGGAGGCTCACAGACACCTTTAATGAGATCTCGTGCCATCTTCTGATGCACAGGCAGAACACTATATACATGATAAATAAATAAATCTTTTAAAAAATCTGTTTCATTGGAAATTTTATCTGTTTCTTGTCTCTTTAAAAATGTTGTTATTAATGTACTTACAGATGATAACATGATTACACATGATAACAAGCATGATGTGTTTGTTTGCCACATGTCTTTGTACATGTGTGAAGTTGTGTCTTTCTGACACATGTCTCAGTATGTTTCTGGAGCTCACAGGGCAACATGGTGGAGTCAGTTCTCTGCCTCTACTTTTCTTTGTGTTCTTTGAATAAAACTCGGGTTGCCAGATTTTTATGAGGCTGTTTGTTCATTCCCATGCTTCCTGGACCCAAAATCATCACTCAGAAGCTAGATTAATTACATCACTGCTTGGCCAAACTCTTAAGTGTATAACTAGCTAGCTCTTATATCTCAAATTAACTCATTTCTATTAATCTGTGTATCACCATGAAGCTGTGGCTTACTAGGCAAAGTTCTGGCATCTGTCTCCTCCGACAGTACATAGCATCTCACTGACTCCACCTACGTTCTCTCAACATTCAGTTTAGTTTTCCAGCCTAGTTTAATTCTACCCTATCAGAGACCAAAGTAGCTTCTCTACTCATTAACCAATAAAAGCAACACAGAAGGACTTCCCACATCACACCTTACTGCTGAACCATTTAATTTGACTTGTTGCTTATTTTATTTTCACCATTAGCATGATGAATTTCTACTAGAATAACAACTATTTTCATCTTATTCTGTATATATTACAAGTCATGGGAGCATTTCTTGGCATTTACCTCTGAATTAAAAAGAATTTTGCTAATAACCAATTGCTTCCTGTTTCTTTATCAATTGATGTTATAATAGTTAGGCATTTCTAAATAATATTTGGGACACAAGTACTATTGTGCTCATGATTTATATTGTCTTCTTGTTAAAGACACAATCTGGAATACCTCTGGCTGCTCTAGTTCTCTACCAGCCGAGGTTGGCCCTGACCTCAGGTGCTAGTATTATAGGCATGCATGTCTAGCATTCACAATATAATGTATCATTTTCTCATATCATCAAATTTTCAACCCAAATAATTAAATTCCTCAAGAGAATAATACTTAGTTTCTAATTTTTAAGTGCATGGCAATTCATATATTTTTGAATAGTGTTTAAAAAAATTCTAATTTCAACCATTGTAGTTAATGGGTGAGCCCTCCACATTACTTTATCACTACTTGGCTAAAGCTGACATCCACCAGATTTACAATTACTCAGAAACAAGGAGGAAGACTCTAAAATTTAAAGTGCTGTTCTTGTAGATTTAAAAAATGCTGTCTCTGCTGCCAAGAAGTTTTAGATTTCAGATGATTTACTTTTGAGAACTGCTGAGGATCAATAAGAGACTTGAAGGAGAAAAGAATGGGTGAAAAAGGAACAAAAACAAAAATGCTGAAAGAAATGTTTGAAAGTCAGAAGCTCTTAAAAGGTAGCAAGGCACAGGAGGGAGAAAGAGGATGTGAATAGAAGAGAGAAGTTTTAAATACCAAAGGTAAAAGGCTTGTTCTTTGTATTAAAGTGTGTATTTGAGAGACAGAGACAGATGGACAGTGACCAGACGAAAACAGAGATACAGACATAACAAGTCATGTAATTGGTCACCACAAAAATGTGCAGGCACTTTCTGGCTGTGTAACACTTGATTACCTCTTCCCATAGGAAGTAGTATAAGTGGTCCTCATGGTGGAAATAAACTTCACCTATGGTGGAAGGGATCAGCTGACAATGTTCATGGATTGTTTCATCTTTATCATATTCTCGGTAACACTTTCGGGGGAGCATTTCAGGGACCCTGTTTTATTGTTAAAAATATATAAAATAATGTTGGAGATTTACACAAATTGCCAAACATTGCAACTGTGTAAATTCATGCAGGATAAACTCCAACTGTATTGACTGAGGATTTTGAATTGTTATATAGACTAGCATAGCATCAGTGGGATCAAAATTTATTTTCATTTAAGTTGTACAGCATGAATTTACAATCTGGAAAGGAAAGGCATGTAACTTTGGATTATAATAGGACACAACCATTTAAAAATATACATTTTTAGAATATTACAAACACTTACCAATTTTTTACCTGCTTCAGAGTTTGTAACCACTCTGAACTAATAATGTTAGATATATCTGACATACAACAATATTCTTAAGATTGGTGCTAATACTGACACCACAGCAATTGTAGGATTAAAAGGAACATCTATTGCAGTTTAATTAATTTTCAAATATAAAGATTCCCCCTGAGGTTCCTGAAAGAAACTTTTCCAATCTCTATTTGAATAATTCACATAAGAAGGGAATCAGAAGTGTTTAAAAGGGCTTAATATTCAGAAAGTCAGATTGCTAGAATCATTTTTTTCTTTTTACTTTTAAAACTTGGAAGCACAAATGAGACTGAAGAATAATAACCGTCAGGGAAACACAGAAGGATTTAGATTCAGGAAGAACCACAGAGGGAATAAACAATTGTTTAGCCCCTCATCTAGAGGAATCTTTCATTAAATCCTCTTCTTTGGCTAGGTGTGCTGACTTGGAAACAGGAAATGAATAGCACAAAACTTAAAAATGGCCAGAATTTTATTTTCATGTGCAAATAAAAAGTAATTTGAAGAAATATTTGATAGAAACATTTATGTTGTTATAAGTAAAGTGAAGCAGAAACATTCTACATGCATTTGTGTCTGTGATGTTTGTGGAAATGTACTTCTTCTTGTCATCATCTTAAATCAAATAATAATAGAGTATGGATAGTTAAAAGTGATGTGTAGCCACACATTTATAGATCAATAGCCCTGGCTTCCCTCAACAAGTCATAAAAAGGAAAGAAGAGTCATACACAAAGGAAAACATTTAAGAGTGGCAGATTGACAAAGTATAGAGGGGTAGAGGTGTAAGCAGTCAGGACATAGCAAACACATGTGGGAATACGACTAAAATAATTTTAATTAAAATGATTCAGAACATGAAGAGCCTCAAATTTTTGGTTTATAAAATGAAATATAAGTTGTTAATTACAGGACATGAACAAATGGAATGTTATTATAGCTACTATGCTCAACAATCCATGCTGTCTCTGCTACTGAGAAGTTTTAGATTTGAAATGATTACCTGTGATTCATGTAATAGGCCTGAAAATACATAAAGTTCATATAGAATTGTGATGAGTACAATTCGTAAAAACGTATCAGCATTTTATTCAAACAGGAGAAGAAAAATAAGAAAATGCAATTCACATTAAAGAACACCACTTGAGAACAATGTATATTTTATCAAGAAATTATATTTCTCTGCAAGTAAAATGAAATGGTTTGTTGCAGAAAGCAAAGTTATAGTGAAGATGAGTATATTCTATGAAAGTATAAATACGGATGTAGTTTTATCATTATAACAACATTCTGAGGAAGCTAATGCTTTGGCTAAATGATAGACAAGTTACAATTTAATGTTAGAGAAAATGTGTTTGCAGCAAATAGAAAAAATAGTGCATTATATTTTTCTCAGTATTTCATATTACTTTTTATTTCAATTTAGTCAGCCAACATAATGAATGTTTTATTTCTCCAAACCTCTAACATACAATTTGTGGGAAAATAAATGAAACAAACTAGAAATGACTAGAAATGTATCTTTCAAATTAATCTCATTGAAAGAGTGACAATATTTTGAAGTATTTCTGTGACATATATACATATAAGAATCTGTGCTTCCTGATTCCTTCTCTCTTCTTCTCCTCCTAAAATTTCTTTTCTATTAATTCATTGTCTTTGAAAAATCACTGTGATTTTTTTAATGAGAATAGCTACCATGTGGTCCATATATTCAAATACTTGATTCCTAGTGATAGAGCTCTTTAGGAAAAATTAGGAGGTGTGGTTTTGTTGGAAGAAGTATTATCACTGAAGCTGGGCTTTCAGGTTTCAAAAGATTAGCCATTTCCAGGCTCTCTCTTTGCCTCCTGCTTTGTTGGTCAAAATTTGGGTCCTCAGTTCTTGCTGCCATGCCTTTGCTCCACCTTCTTAGACTCTAACCCTCTGAAACTTTAAGTTTAGTTAAATACTTTCTTTTGTTTGTTGCATTATCATGGTATTTCACACAGATCTAGAAACTATAACTAAGACAATGTTAAACATGACATTTGGTTGGTATCTTTTAAGTGTTTGTGCTTAAGTATCAATGATGTCCTGTTGAAAAAGAATTACCTCTTTATCCCCTATAGCTTAGTCGCTATCCCTTTTCTCCCAATTCTAGTAAATTATGGTTTTTAAATCAAGGTTTGCAGAACAAGACAGTGCAAACAGTAGATACAGTAACTATGCAGCAATTAAGATTACTTTTAATTTTCTACTTTTTGCCCTTTCTTCCTGTAATAATTAATAATTTTGCTATAGTTGATGGTGATAATGACCACTTGATCAGTACTGAGGGCATACATTCTTCTGGGTCTATTAATATCTAGATCTCTTATAACAATCAGATATATCAAATATTTTTGAGTGCCAACTTTTTTTAATCTTACACTATTAAGCCCTGGACGACATTCTATTATGACTTGTGGTCCTCTAGGACAGTTGAGAGTAACCATCTTGTATTCTATCAATTGTCATCCTGGAAACTTGAATTAAACTTTAGCTATCTAGAGGTTTCATTTTCATTTTGTTCTTTGTTCTACTAGAGTGTATCTAAGGAAAAAAATACAAGAGAAAATATTTTGACACGATTAAATACAAATTTATTGTAGCAGAGATAAAAGATTGTCAATGAATAGATCAAACAATTTGTGTCCAGTTCTTAGTAGGTATTGAACAATACACATTTTTGTGGTTGTTGCTAAATAGTGGGTAAAAAAGGAAGCAGAAGACTCAATTCTCTAATAAATGTTTTAAACTGACAAAAATAGAGCTTGAAATCTGTGTTTTAATTTTTTGATAAGGATCATCTCACCTTTAGGCAAGCTCAGCAGTCATTTCTCTGTGGGTCCTGTATATCCAGTTTATGCAGCCAGGAAAGAACAGTTTCTTGCGCAATTGCTAACAAACACCATAACGAGCCTCTTCAATGCCCATCATCCTCTTGAAGTAGCTTGGTGCTCCCAGGAAAAAATGTGTCTCACTGTCATGAAGAGTCCTAATTTCTTAAAACATTTAAATACCATATTCTGAAGTTTTCTGAATGATTTGACTATCTAACTGAAATATATCTGTATACATCTAGAAAACCTAACTAACATGACTACAAAGTTGACTATTATAAATGATTATCTATTAACCTATATTTCTTAATTATACATTACATTTTTAAATGAACTACACAATCACAATACCTTAATCAAGATCAGAAATACATATACCTATAACAAAATTGGCCTTAAATTTTTATCAATAAATCAAGATTCACACCCAAATTTCTATAGCATATCATACCCCCTATAAATGTAAAAGAACATTTATAAATGATATTTGGGAATATGGGCATAGTTCTGTCCATACTGCTTCCTGCTGTTTGGGGGCAATGTTAATCAGGTCTTTCATAGTGTATCCTGTATGCTAGGTCCATCTCAGTTAGCAGTTGGGCAAAGTAATTTTTTGAGGGTGTTCACAGAGACCTTTCAGGTGGCCTTGGTTTGTGAATAATATTGTTCTGGAAGCAATCCACAAGTTTTCATCTTCTGTGGAAACAAGAGAACTTTTCCAAAGATACATATCCCTAGACTCAAATTTGAAAGTCATGATACATTTATAATATACATGCTGGTTTAGGTGAACAGCCCATACTATGAATTATCTCTCTGTACTTAGCTCCTTCACAGTCAAAGAATTCAAAGAAAATACAATATACATAATCCAGACTTTCTGTGAATTTTCCATTTTTACATTCCTTATTTTCCTTTACTCCTTTTACTCTGTCTCTTTAAGACTTTACCCATTTTTAAAGGATTAACTTTACTTTATGACTCTCTATACTCTCTCTTCTCTCTCTCCCAAGCCTATGTATGTTTATCCAAAACTGTGACCTATTTATAGGTCTTTTATGTCTGAATCTGTCCTATTGTGAATCTGTAATTATTTACTGTTCAGGAAAACTTCTCACAATGTTAAGTGCTTCTTATAACCCAAGCTTCATCATTGCTTGGGGTAATATGGCAGTGTCTGCTTTCCCCACCAAGTCCAGCATGGGGGAGCTGCTAGTGCCTCTGAACCATGTGTACCACCCCACTTCTAGGCATACAGCCAGTCCATGTCACCATCAAGCAAGCTTCAGCAATCTGAAACCCCTCACAAACACTACTCAAATGCTCCATCTCTCCAAATGAGCCAGAGCTTAGGCTGGGAGCATAGCCCAGAAATCATGCATTTCAAAAATTGTCCTGGCCCTGGCTTTTTTTTTTCTACTACTGCTGCTGAGCCAGGAAAAATTCTCTTAAAGGAGCTATAGCACACCACCAGCAAACAGCAAAAAGCTATGTCAAACTCTGCATTTTTTTCCTAGAATTCTTTTTCAAGTTTTCTCAGGTCTTATGAGGATTTAGTTAGAACACATTGGAGCACCAAGTGTTAAATTGCTTCTGATGTGGGAGTGTCATATATCAATCTGTTGATTTCATTGGTTAAGTAATAAAGAAACTGCTTGGCCCTCATAGGTTAAAACATAGGTTGGTGGAGTAAACAGAACAGAATGCTGGGAGGAAGAGGAAGTGAGCTCAGACTCAACAGTTCTGCTCTTTGGAGCAGATGCCATGCTCCCCTCTCCCCAGCAGATGCAATAAAGCTCCGACCCAGGATGGACGTAGGCTAGAATCTTCCTGGCAAGCACACCTTGGGGTGCTACGCACATGAATAGAAATGGGCCAAGCAGTGTTTAAAAGAATACAATGCATGTGTTGTTATTTTGGGTATAAAGCTAACCATGCGGGAGATGGGCTGTGGGAAGAGGCTTGCAGCTCCCTCAACATGCTTCTTACATATTTTCCTTTTATAGGAAGAGAAGACTTCACTAAGAACGCATCATATCTATTGATTATAATGCTTCAAACATGGTGTGTATGTAATGTAAACATCTCATCTTCCAATACTTTGACTTTTTTCTAAGTTTTCTAAGAATTTCCAAATAATATATTCAGATTTAGCTTAATAAGTCTCACATTAATTTTTTTCTAAGAATCATTAAGAATTTCAGGTCATGAGCCAGCCTTCTGTAATCAGATTGGTAATTATGATAACTGACATCATAGACCCTTCCTCTAGTAACTAACTGATGGAAACAGATGCATAGATCCATAGCCAAGCACTGGGCCAAGCCCCTGTTTCTCTCCCTCCCTCCCTCCCTCCCTCCCTCCCTCCCTCCCTCCCTCTCACCCCCCCCTCTCTCTCTTTCTCTCTCTTTTCTTTTTTTCTTTTTTTTTCTTTAGTTTTTTGGGACAGGGTTTCCCCATAGCTTTGGAGCCTCTCTCCTGGAACTAGCTTTTGTTGACCAGAATGGCCTTGAATGAGTCCAGTTGGAGTGAGGGGGAAAAGGGATATATGAACAAGACAGATCAAAATTGTAATGGGAAAACTCAAAGAAACAGCTGATCTGAGCTAGTGGGGGTTCATGGACTCTGGACCAATGACTAGGGAGCCTTCATGGGACCAAACTAGGCCCTCTCAATGTGGGTGATGGTTGTGTGGCCCCTAGCATTGGGACAAGGATTTATCCCTGGTGCATGAACTGGCTTTTAAAATCCCATTTCTTACAGTGGGATACCTTGCTCAGCCTTGATGCAGTGGGGAGATACTTGGTCCTACTTCAACTCAATATGCCTAGCATAGTTGATACCCCATGGGGGCCTTATCCTCTCTAAGAAGTGGACGGGGGATGGGAGAGTAGGTGAGGGGGGAACTGGAGGAGGAGCAGGAAGGGAACTGTGGTTTTTATGGAAAATGAATAAAAAATATGATCATCTATTTAAAAACCTCTTCTCAAAATTGGAAGTTCAATTCAATATGAAGCCATTCATAAGAATATACTCTGTTCCTTGAAGACAAGTAGTGAATTTTTGCACAAAGTGAATAAATACTTAGATTATTCTTAATGTAAAAAAAAAGAATTTCAATCCAACAATAGCAGACCATTATGGCAACTGGCATATATGCAATGCAGTTAACTTTGTAGGACACTCACCAAACTGGTCCTGATTCTGAGGATCTTCCTTCTATTTGAAAAGTTCCAAAATTTCTGTGTGTGTGAATGTCACTTTCTCATGTTACATTAAAATTTATTTTTTTTTATTTTTTTTTTGCTTTTTTTTTACTTATTTATTTATTTTTATTCTTTTTTAATTAAAATTTCCACCTGCTCCCCATTTCCCATTTCCCTCCCCTCCTCCCAAATATTGCCCTCCCCCCACTTCCCTCCCCCTATCCCCACTCCTCTTCTCCTCCCCCCACTCCATTCCCCCTCCCTCTCGATACTGAAGAGCAGTCCAAATTCCCTACCCTGCGGGAAGACCAAGGTCCTTCTATCTACGTCCAGAAAGGTGAGCGTCCAAACAGGCTAAGCTCCCACAAAGCCAGTTCATGTATTAGGATCGAAACCTAGTGCCATTGTCCTTGGCTTCTCATCAGTCTTCATTGACCGCCATGCTCAGAGAGTCCGGAATCAACCCATGCTTATTCAGTCCCAGACCAGCTGGCCTTGGTGGGCTCCCAATAAATCAGTTCCACTGTCACAGTGGGTGGGTGCATCCCTATTTCTTTCATAGACTACCAAACAATGAGAAAATTGCTGAATTTGTTTACACCTCCATTTTTACTTCAAATTTTGGCATTTCCCTACTTTTATAATGAAACCTTTCCTGTTTTGACTTCAGTTGAGTATGTTAAAAGCCACAGAAGCATAAAATGGAATTATTTAAATCTTACACTCAGAAGTCAGAAAAATATGAAACATTCATTACCCTGCCGAGAATAGAGACATTTGACAATGGAGGCTTACATTAAGCATTTATGTCTGCTTAAATGTCTAATCATGATCAAGAGAGTGAGATAGAGGAGGCCAAGGAGGAACTCAAACAGTAAAATATTTGCCTATCAAACATGGAGGTTGGTGTTTTCTCCTAAGCAAATCATATTTAAAAAATAAAATAAAAATCTGGTTTTATGGTAAGAGCCTATGAACAAATTATTAAGGAATGAGCAACAGGAGGGCCCAGGGCCTATGACTGGCCAAGCAATCCAGCTGAGTTCTTGAACTCCAGGTTCAGTGAATGATCCTGTTTCAAAAATAATTTTTCCATACCTTCTCACAAACACATAAAATTTAAAAAAAAAACAAAAAACAAAAACCAGAGGAGGTTCTAGTTTTTCTTTGTAATTAAGAGAAAAATGTCTTTAGGAGTTTAGTAAATCCTGAGAAAGGAGTCTGTGCCAATGGAACTAGTTACCAGACAGCATGGAAGTTATGGAGCTGCTTGCTCAGAAGTTTTTTTTTTTTTTTTTTTTTTTTTTTTTTTTTTTTTTGAAGACAGAAAAGACAAATCCTCTTGAGAAGAGAGAAAGTCTATTATAAACTACACCTACTGTTACTTGATATTACCCAGTCTAATGTGTTTTGTTTCAGTAATTGTAAGGTTTAACTAAAGTACACCTTTCTTTGGGGATTTTAATTAAAGTTAGATTATTTCTTTGTCATTGAAAGTGCAAAATTGTCAGTAGCTTATAAGAGTAAACTATTACTTATGTAAATTTAAAAATGTGTGTTTTTAGTAATTTCAACAGATAGCAGGAATACTGGATATGTGCTCCTATCTATTTCTGACTACACTAACCTTAAAGCCTGGCTTGCAAGTTCACAGGTGTGAAAGACAAGGATAATCATTCAAATGTTGGTGTGAAGCCCTGAAGATTCAGATTGTTTTATTTTCACACCATTATCTATTTTTTAAGTCTGTTGTTTCTCATAACTATAAGAAGTTGTAAATGTAATTTAAATTATCTCCAGAATAAAGCAAAAAAAAGTATTTGATAGTTAGCTTATGTGTTTTGCCACATGATAACCAAATCAAAATTCTGTTGACATCATACTGATCTGCAACTGCTCATTTTGCGATGATGTATGGTAGACATGTTATATCTCTTGAATCAACTTTATGAAATGATAGTAACAAAAATGAAATCTTATTTTTTTTCTTGAACATAATATCTGAAATGAATTCCTATCGTGGTAGTGGACTCTGGATGAACATACAGGGTTATGATAAACTTGTTTTGTTTCTTTCATCCCACAAATGGAAATGTTTTCTTAAATATCCTTTAACTAAAATCCTGATGGACTTGTTTCTGTCAGCATTCTCCAGCAGTCAAGGATCAGTAAGATTCAAGTGCATAACACTGAAGTATTATAGAAAAAACAGACAAGGAGTGCCCAGAAACACATAAAATAAAGGCTAGATTTAACATGACAGCAACATGATATATCCTAACCTTTTCATCATCCTGATTTTGTACAAAAGCAAATAAATAAATAATAAACAAATAAATAAAAATAAAAAAGTATAGTCTAGTAACAGCTATCTCAACAACAAAAAGAAGGCTATCATTCATCCAAGCTGACACTTAAAGCTAAATTTCTCATTTGTCTTAATGGAAGGACACAGCATGTTATTTAATATCTCATTTGGCCAAAGTTTTTAACTTTTAAAGAGAAAAATAAGTCATTAAAATTAAAATTATCTTAAAATTTCAATACACATTGAATGTTATAGAAGCAAAATTAGATGATAAAACAGTATTTTACATGAGTACATACTTAAACAGAGAACTCTCAACAGAGGAATCAAAAATGGCTGAAAGACATTTAAGGAAATGTTTAACATCCTTTGTCATCAGAAAAATGCAAATCAAAAGAACTTTGAGATTCTATCTTACACCTGTAAGAATGGCCAAGATAAAAAACACTGATGACAACTTATGCTAGAGAGGTTTTAGGGTAAAGGAAACATTACTGCATTACTTGTGGAAGTGCAAGTTGGTACAGCCCCTTTGGATATCAGTATGGCGTTTTTTAGAAAACAACTTTCCTCAAGATGCAGCAACACCGCTTTGGGGTATATATCCAAAGGATGCTTAATCATACCACAAGGACAACTCAACTGTGTTCATAACAGCATTGTTCGTCATAGCCAGAACCTGGAATTCTAACGTTTTGTAGAATAAATTTTTCTGTGAAATAGGAAAAATAGTAAAAAAGCAAAAGTATCAAAAATACATTAAACCTGAGCTTCAGATTTCAATTTTTGATAGTTCCATATACTGAAAATAATACATTAGAAAAGTGAAGCCAGACAAATCCATGTGTATTATATAATTACATACTTTAAGTAAATGGATTTCAGAAAGAAGATAGAGTATTTACATAATGATAACAATATCATTGTAGATTCTTTCTGATAGTCCTAGAAGTTAAAGTTGTAGCAATTAAAATTTCTGGTTTGTTGTGTGTTAAGAGATATTGCAGATATCTTAAACTTTAATAATCCTTCCAAGTAGATTTTTATAACTTCATATCATTGGCTATTCTTTCTTTTTTTCAGTTTTCTATTTTGGTTGTATTTGGTTCTATTTCTAAATTGGCTAAGGCAAATTTTATATATTTTTATGCCAACTTTTGGATATATTTCTAGAATCAGTCTTTTTGTGGCTGAGTTAAGAATATATTAGTACTTTTGGCCTACAGATTTCATTATGTTCAGTTATCTGTTTGCTTAACAATACGTGTTAAACTGCTCTCCTCTCAATCAGATCTATACATCTCAAGAGTTATAATATTGTGACATCCTATTTACCTTTATCTATTCTATTATATTTGTCCAAAGTGTTTGTGTTTCATTTTTCATTGTGTCTTATAAGATAGAGTACTCATTCTTTTTATTCTGTTGTATTAGATTTTGCAATGATCTTTCTACTTTACTACCACTTATCTGATTTATTTAGAGAGTAGAAATCACACTATTAAATAACAAAATACTTTGGATAGAATGTAGGAAATATTATGACATTATTGAAATTCAAGCATATTCTTAGAGATAATTGTAAATTTATGGGATATTCTATAATGTAGTTGTGATCATTTCTCACTTAAGCTGAATAACATTCATGGACTATTATTTTCATGAAAACTTGTGCTGTTATTCTTTGTTAACACCTTAAGTTCAAAACAGTAGAATACCATTAGTTAAATGTAATAGTTTATTTCCTCAACATACAGTGTACTCATATAATTCTTAAAAAAAAAAGAACAACTCACTTTTAAAATTGGTATTTCTATAAACAGTCGATCAAAAGCAAATAAGATGACATAGAATTTAATAGCCCTCGCTCTAACTCAATCTTAATGAAATAGCTGAAGCTAGAAATGAATTATAATGGCCTTAATTTCTGTTTATGGCTTAGCAAATATCAAGTTTTTGAGAGGTTCCTTGTGTAGGAATGATGACTCCATTGCTGATGGGAAAAGTAGCATTAGCAAAAGCAAGTATGCACAAATTATAGCTCATGAATTAAAATGCTAATCAAAAAGGATAATATAAAAGATAGTCTCAATATTCTATTCATATTTTCTTTATATTTTAAAAAAGATAGATGTTGTATAATGTAGTGTGAGCTGTGGGCCTCTTCCCACAGCCTGGCTCATGGTTGCCTGGCTAGCTTATGCCCCAAAATAATGACACACAAACTCTATTCTTTTAAACACTGCTTGGCCCATTTCTGTTCATGTATGTAGCACCCCAAGGTGCGCTTACCGGGAAGATTCTAGCCTACGTCCATCCTGGGTCAGAGCTTCATCGTGTCTGCTCTGGAGAGGAGAGCATGGTGTCTGTCTCTCAGAGGAGCTGCCCTGCATCTGAGCTCACTTCCTCTTCCTCCCAGCATTCTATTCTGTTTACTCCACCCACCTATGTTTTAACCTATGAGGGCCAAGCAGTTTCTTTATTACTTAACCAATGAAATAAACAGATTGATATGACACTCCCACATCACTTCCCCTTTTTCTGTTTAAACAAAAAAAAGGAAGGCTTTAACTTTAACACAGCAAAATTACATATAACAAAACAGTTATCAAGTAAGAATTACAGTTACAATATTTACATCTATTTTATCTTTTATAACAAAGGAAAACTATAACTAACTATTCTTCAACTCCATCAAAGACTCCAGAAAGATACAATATTACCTAAGCAAACAAGAAATAAGCAACTTACAAAACTCTAGAAATCACAGAGACATCTTGCTGCCTGGACAGTCACCCAAAGTTCCTCTGTACCGTTGGGGCATCCATCTTTGGCCTAAAGGCCTGTGGTATCCAGAGACATTTCCATGAAGCAGGAAATTTCAAAGGCAGTTCAGTCACTATCTGCTGTGTCCTGCAGAATGTTTCGCAGACTCTTTCTGAATCAGGAACCCCGAAAGATCATCTCACCTTTAGGCAAGTTCAGTAGTCCTCTCTCTGCAGGTTCTTTGTGTCCAGTTTATGCAACAGTCCAGGCAAGAGCAGTTTCTTGCCCAAATGACTAACCAACTCCCTAAGGAGCCTTTTCGATGCCCATCTTCCTCTTGAAGTAGATTGGTGCTGCCAGGAGCATACGTGTCTCATTGTCATGAAAAAGCCCTAAATTATTAAAACATTTAAAATGCCATATTCTATAATCTTTGAAAGATATGAAGAATGCCTATCTAAAACATATCTATGTACATCTAGAAAATCTAACTAACATGACTACAAACTTGACTATTATTGATAATTATCCATTAACAACCTATATACATTACATTTTTAAGTGAACTAAACAATCACAATACCTTAATCAATATCAGAAATACATATACATATAATAAAATTGACCTTAAAATCCATGCCAATGCAAATTATTCATACCTATATCATATCCCCCTTTAAATGTAAAAGAACATTTATAAACAATATTTGGGAATATGGGCGCAGTTATTTCTCTCCAAACTGCTTCCTGCTGAATGGGGGCGCTGTTAATCAGGTCTTTCATGGTATAACCTGTGTGCTAGGTTCCTTTCAGTCGGCAGTTGAGCAAAGTAATTTTTTAAAGGTGTTCACAGCAACCTTTCAGGAGGACGTGGTCTATCATACCATATTGAAATAGAAGCAGTGTCCCATCCTCTGTGAAAACAAAAGAAGAAACTCTTTTCCAAAGTATCATATCCTTAGATCCAAATTCTGAAGTCAAGGTATTTTGAAAATATCTATCTTGGATTAGTTCAGCAGCATTTATAAACAAATATCTTTTAGCATCTGTTGCTCCTTCCTCAGCATTAAAACAATTCAAAGAGAGCATAATAGCATACAGAATCAAGATTCTCTGTGTATTTTCCATCTTTGTGCAGCTTTATTTTAACTCCATTTTGTTTACTTTTACTTTTGTTTCATATTCTCTGTATATATTTGTCCTGGAATAACTCTGTAGACCAGACTGTCCTTGAACTCTCAGAGATCCTTCTGTCTCTGCCTTCCAGGCATTGGGATTAAAGGCCTGTGCTACCACACCTTGAAGTCACAGAGGTAAATTTCCCTCTGCCTCCCAAGTGTTGGGATTAAAGATGTGTACTACCACACCCAACTACTCTCTTTCTTCCTTATTTTACTTTTAAGAACTTTAATTTTTAGCCTGTATATATTTTTAAACACACTGTAAATCATTTAAAGTTTTCTTTGTCTTTGAATCTCTCTTTACTGTATATCTCTTTTTTTCTGACCACATGAGTCTTTAATTTACCAAGCAATATCAGTAGGATGAAAGCCGTGGCTTTGCCAGCTAAATCCAGGCCATTCCTTAGATTTCCAGCCTCATGGCGGTGGTACTGGCCGGCCCTGGCAGGACGGACCAGAATGCCAGCATTTTAAAACAGCACAACTTTTTTTTTTTTCTGCTTCAGCTGAAAACAAACAAGCATGCAGTCAGCTTTTATCAATACCTTTTAAGTGTTTCGTGGCAGGACCTCTTAATGAGCTGCAGGATTTTGCAGCTAAAGCTGAGTCAGGAAGCCTCTCTTAGATGAGAGCGCTTACTTGCCTCTAGCAAGCAGAGCAGACCCAAGAAATTGCTGCTACTAAGAAAACATGCTTTACTCTATTCTTTCCCAAGCTTTCTCAGGCTTTCTGTAGATTCAATGCCCCATGTCTGGGGCCATCTGTAGTGTGAGCTGTGGGCCTCTTCCCACAGCCTGGCTCATGGTTGCCTGGCTAGCTTATGCCCCAAAATAACGACACACAAACTCTATTCTTTTAAACACTGCTTGGCCCATTTCTGTTCATGTATGTAGCACCCCAAGGTGCGCTTACCGGGAAGATTCTAGCCTACGTCCATCCTGGGTCAGAGCTTCATCGTGTCTGCTCTGGAGAGGAGAGCATGGTGTCTGTCTCTCAGAGGAGCTGCCCTGCATCTGAGCTCACTTCCTCTTCCTCCCAGCATTCTATTCTGTTTACTCCACCCACCTATGTTTTAACCTATGAGGGCCAAGCAGTTTCTTTATTACTTAACCAATGAAATAAACAGATTGATATGACACTCCTACATCAGTATAATATATATTTATATATAGCCAAGCTCTGCTACTTTATGATATATAAAATAAAAATGATTTTTTCCATGTAATGCATATATACTTATGAATAAACATAATATTATGAATGCTGTGATATATTTAACAACATAGATATAGTAGATAATAAAGCACATGATCTTTATATAAAATTTCAGGAAAATTAGAGATAAAAAAACAAAATCTAATTATTTTTGAGAAGTTGAATGTGTTCAAATGCTAGAGTCTATGGGATACATTTTTTGTTGTTGTTTAAGTCACCACATTCTGTTCTCTAGGCCCACACACCTCGCAGCCATATCATAATGCAAATGAATTTAGCACAACTCCAAAAATCCTCATAGCCTTTCATAATTACAAAGTATTTCAAAGGCCGAACCTCAAAAGTTTCATCTGAGAATCAAGGCAATCTTAATTAAACCACAAACAACAACAACAGCACAGTTTATATACTTCCAAAAATATAATGGGATAGAATATACATGACATTACAAAACAGGAATGGGGTATAATAAGGAAACATTGGACTAAACTAAGAACAGAACCCAAAATGGCAAATATCAAATCTTGTAGCTCCATGCTGAATGTCAAAAAGTTTACGTAGCTCTGCCCCTATAGCTTTAATGTCTTGATATTCATCTCTTAAGCTGATTCCATTCCACATATGCATCTCTACTTTGAAGAAGTGTAGAGGCTCTGGAATCTCCAAAATCTTTGTTTCTTTACTGTGATTCATGCTTTACCTTCTTGGATTCAAGAAATCATTTCTCTGAAGCCAAAACCACATGAAAAAGTATGATAGTTTTAGTTGTAGAACAGATCTCCTGTTCTTTGAAAACATTAGCAACAGTTTTTGTTTATTGGTGTTTTAAAGGAGAAAACCCCTTAGCCTCTCTTTCAAATTTTAGAAACTTACCTGAGTAAATTCTTGCCATAAAACACCATTCCCATTTTGTTTCCTGGTATGGAACAGGCCTCTACTTATTGGCACTAATTTCCTTAACAATCACAGTCTCTTTCAACACTTGTCTTGGCCATACCACTAAGTTTGTGAATTTCCTGTAAATGTCCCTTTCCTCGGCAAAATAAAAAATTACATTTCTTTTTGTCTTTGGTGTTCCTTTTCATTGTAGACACCTGCATAAGTATGATCAGTAATGACAATGCCACACATGACACGATATGCTGATGTGAAATTCACGCTTCCAAGGAAATTGGTCCATTTCTTTTCAATTTAGCCTCAAGCAGGTTCTTAGGACCAGAACAGACAATATCCATACACTTCACCAAAATTTCTCTGGAATGTACTTTAGTTCAGTTGCTAAGATTGTTCTCCCTGAAATTTCAGGAGTGTGTCCCCTATAAGTTATGTGGTTCTTAGCACTTCTGTACTCTAGGTTTCTAGAACAGTCCTTGAAGCTCAATTTGTGGTATTTACATACTTTTCTATTCTAACACCGTGAACTCTTCCACATTCTCCGAAAACAAAACAAGTAGTATGGTGAGTTTATTCATATTCTCTTCTACCAACTTCTGTAATTCCACTTTTATTGTAGTGAAATGACTTTATGATCAATGAAATTTATAGTAGAAAACATTTCTTCAGGCTATTATTTCAGAGTAATAATGGAAGGAAAGTATAGAAGCAAATTGTAGGGATTGATGTTGGAGAAACTGGGAATAAGACGTTTGATGTCATAAAGATTCAACAAAAGTTGCTTAGGAAATATTATTATACAAAGTGATATTTAGTTAATAGATCTCTCAAGAATAATTGGTATACTATTCAGAGTTGTGAGAAATATAGGAAGAAAAAAATGTACCTCTAACAGAAACATGCCTATATCCAGTAGTGAAAGGCAAAGACACTATGTTATGTCTGTCATTCATTCTTGGCTGTTAGGTCAAAACAACCCTCTTCTCAATTGGCAGTGCTGATGACAATGTCCTAAACATAAGGACTCTGGCAGTGTGAACAGAAGATTGTTATTGGTTAAGCAGAGGTCTAAAGGTGTGTTTCTCTTGATCAGAATACTCCTTTAAATCACTAGAAATGTCTCTTAGTCGATTCCCAGTATTCAACAACCTCTCTCAAAGTCATCTAATTCATAAGTAATTCAAACAACTTATATCAGCTTAAAGACTCCCACCTTGATGACTGTTACATAGAATATGCTTGCCTTCCCGCAATTTTGCCCTTCTTTCTATTCCTCACCCCTATGAGATAGCTTTGGCAATTTGTTCCCTAATCAACTTTTATTTCTAAACATGGTTGTGGTGGGGAGAATTTCCTACAAACATCACGGTAGATAGGAAAATAAAAGATGAAGAAATGAGAATGAAAGCTTGGTTCAGCCAGACTGACTTGGCCAGGCTGGATCAAACTTTAAGATACTCTGATGCTGGGCAGTTTATTGTAATAATTTTTAAACACATTAAAACTTAGGATAATTTTTTCAGGTAATAATCATTCCCATTCCAGGTTTACAATATGACTTTAGATGTGACTACATAGAAACTTCTTTGCAAAGTATGTGTGACCTTGAAGAACAGTTTATAGGTTAAAGGGTTATGACCTATTATGGTCACTGATTAAAACAGCATATAAATCAGAACTCTATATTACCTAAGTATGAGTTATATTAAGTGGAAGATAAAAATAAAAGTCTAGGCAGGGAGAGTCTGAGATTGTACAGTATAGCCTGTCTTCCATGAGATGGTTCACAAGTTGGGCAAGGGGCTAGAGACTGAAACACACAAACACACACACACACACACACCATCCTTGATGCAAGAATGCCCTTTCTATTCAGTTCCGGGGCAACTTATATAGGGCTCTCCTTGACAAATTACCATGCCCTATTTCTCAGGATATTGAAAAGCCCACCAGAAACCACTCACTCCCCTGCCATCAGGAACTTATGAGAGTCTCATGCCCAAAGCTGTAAGAAGCACAGGAAAACAAGCTGTTTACTCTAGCAGGCAAGGAGTTATATAAAATTCAGGGTCTTAGGGTCCGCAGTACCCAACAACTCCTCCCTTTCTATATAATCAACCTATCGGGCTACGGGATCAACAGTGCTAGCCACAACCACCATCTGGCTGGTGGGAATTCTGCTGCTGCGGTAGGATGACAATAGTGGCCACTACAGCCGCAGTGATCCCAAAATCTCAGCGGGGCTGGCTCAGTACCAGCTGATTCGCTGGGATAGGTACCAAGCCTGGGACCTAGACCACAGTGGCAGTCATCTCATTTACTCTACAGCTGCTGAAATGACATGAAACTTGAGAGCAGTTAAGGGCAGAATCATTCAAGGTATGATTAGTTACAGACAGCTGTGTGAGAAGTCTTATTTTGGTTCTGGCTTAACTGCAAGGTATCCTTTCCATTTTGCTGTGCCATTAAACAAGGTAGAATCCTGAACAGCCAAGGGTCTGAAAACACAAACTGCCAGATAAGTTCCACATACCAGTAACATTATTGTGTCCCCATTTAATGGAAATGTCTAGCTGTCCCATAGCCCAATCAATGTAAAAAAAAATATGGCCATACAGGACTATCCAAGCCCACCAGCATCAGCACTGGTGGATACCTGACCAGGGCCCATCACCTGTCAGACATGGCTGATGTTCAAGCCCAGCAGCCTCCCCAAGCTGCTCCCTGACCCCACAACCTACAGTAAACATTTAGGGAATTTGGGCATAGTTCTCTCCAAATTGCTTTTTATTGGGCAAAGTAACTTTTGGGGTGT
This sequence comes from Chionomys nivalis, assembly GCF_950005125.1. Taxonomy (NCBI): domain Eukaryota; kingdom Metazoa; phylum Chordata; class Mammalia; order Rodentia; family Cricetidae; genus Chionomys; species Chionomys nivalis. The sequence goes on from NC_080088.1 coordinate 17,126,512, forward strand.
TCATGGCGACCTTTCAGGGCAGGGGCACTTGGTCCATAACTTACCTTTACTCAAACCTTAAAGTCAAGATACCTTTATGCTGGTTTATCTTAGCAGCCCACATAATAAAATGTCTCTTCTGTGTATATTTCATTTTTAGGTGGCTTACTTTTTTTTTATTTCTATTGCATTACCTGCAAGTTTACTCTTGTGCTATCTTAATTTTAATAACAGTGTCATGCTTTTCTAGAATAGCTATCAAATGACTGGTCAATACTTGAACAGAATTACTGGCCTCCATCTTCAGTACTTCCCCACCATCAATCACTTAATTACTGGCCAGGCTTCTGAGGGCAATCTCTCATGGATCCCTAGCTCCTGGTCTTGCTGGGGCTCCCATCTGTGATGCCTGCACCACAGGACAGTTCATGAGTTGGGCAAGAGGCTGAAGATTGAAACATACACACACACACACACACACACACAGAGCCATGGGTCATCCTTGAATTATAAAGTCCCTTTTATTGTGTTCCATTGCTGCTTATATAGGGCTCTTCTTGGCTAATGACCATGCCCTAGCTCTTGAGATTTTTCAGCTGAAAACCACTTCCCTGCCATCAGGAACTCAGGAGGGTCTCATGCCCAAAACAGCTACCAGCACAGGAAAACAAGCTGTTTTCTCTTGCAGGCAAGGGGTCATAGAAAATTCAGAGTCTGAGGGTCCACAGTTGATGGAGGAAGGTCATTGGTTAACTAATAAAGAAACTGCCTTGGCCCATTTATAGGCCAGCCCTTAGGTGGGTAGAGTAAACAGACAGAATGCTGGGAGAAAGAAGCCGAGTCAGGGAGTCGCCATGATTCTCCCACTCCAGACAGACGCAGGTTAAGATCTTCCCTGGTAAGCCAACTCGTTGTGCTACACAGAATATTAGAAATGGGTTAGATCAATATGTAAGAGCTAGCCAATAAGAGGCTGGAACTAATGGGCCAGGCAGTGATTAAATGAATACAGTTTCCGTGTAATTATTTCGGGGCATAAGCTAGCCATGCGGGCGGCTGGGTGCCGGGGAAGCAGCCCCGCCGCTCATATTACAACACACAGTACCCAACACAGGATAATCATTTTCAGTGATCTGGGTAAATTTGCTATACAGATGTAAAAGGTCAACAGGCATTAACAGCAACTGCACTCAACTCTCTAGGTTGAATGCAGGTATTTTATCTCCTTCATTGCAGATATGTCTCCACAGGTTTTACATCTCCACAGGTTTCACATTCCTGGTTTCCTTAGTGATTTATGACTGCAAAAACTTTCGTGCTCCCAACATATTACCAGAGTGATGTAGTAGTAGGATTTCACTGTACCCTTGCCTACACTGGTGCATTATTAAATCCTGGTTCTTTTATCAAGAGGAGCATATAGACAGTTCGACAAGATAATCCTTATTGATGGCTGCTTCCAGAAATCAACCATATTCTGTCCCTAGAAACTATAGCAATATTTTTACTTGTAAATCTCCCGATTAATCCAAACAACAAAATCTTGGAAATTCTGTCTCTCTGAGACATGCTTGGTTGATCAAAATGTCACTTGAAGACATGAAACCACATAAGACAATGAGGATTTCTGTTCCAGGCTGGTTCTCTTTCATGCATTAGCCAGAACTAGTCTTGTAGTCTTATTAAAGAGCTATTTTTGTTAATCTCTGAGTATCTACAGTAATAGTTCACAGAGAAAGCGTATTGATTCTGTAACAATATCGCTGCATAAGATATAAACCGAGAGAGGAAATGGGAAGAGACATGAGGCTTTAAACACAGAAATGTGCAATGACTATCTACTCCAAAAATAAGATATAACAGCTAATCACCCCAGACAATGTCAGCTGGGAAACAAGTGTTTAAATACTAGAGACTGTAGAAGATATTAATCATAAATGCCACAAGGTTTGATATTTGGCCTCATTTAGGGCTGATTTTCTTTTCATTAACTGAAATGAGAAGCCACATACATCTGCTGGCTGAGGTCATATGAGCCATAAAAAAATTCTTTCTCTAGTAAGTATTTTGTTAGAGTATTGTTGCTGTAGGATATTTGGTCACAGAGTGAACACTGAGATTTCATTATTTACTGTGAAAAAAAAGTGTGACTCAGTACCAGCATACACCTTTAATCGAAGAGCTTTCTACTTGAATATTATAAACATGATTAAATAAAATCAACCATAGGTCTAGAGATTGAGGAAGCAACCAGTTTATAGAAAAAATGTATAGAGAGTAACAGGGATTGAGGAGGATGGATACAGAGATGAGCAATGGCAATTAATTGGAGAAGATTTGTTTGAGATGGCAGAGGAGAAAGGTCTTTTTCTGGGCCATCAGTAGTGGAGGAATCTCAGCCATTTGTCTTCTCTACCTCTCTGAGGTAGAAAGTATTCACCCCAGCATCTGGCTCCCATGTCATTAATGGTAAAAATAGAATGATTGAAATTTAGAGAAAAACAATATTTGGCACTCTAAAATGTGACATGACCAGTATCTGGGAATTCTTCAAGGAGAGAATTAAGTAATATTAAAAGGAAAACATCTCCAAATTAAGGCTGGGAAATACCAATATAGGGGATTAACACCCTATATAGTGCTAATTTAGATGTACTGAAAATAGAAGCAGAAAGGAAAAAAATAAATTACTTAACTGAGACTGAAATAATATCAATTATAGGTACTATCAGTCTGTTAATTCATACTTCATCCTTACTATCCATAATGTTATTTTGTGCCAAATATGAAAAGTGGATTGATAAGCTACAAGCCTTAGAAAGACTTATACATGAAAATAAAAATACTTCAACACAGACAAAGGAATTTAGATGAGAACCTACTACATCACAGCTTGACGAAATTGAAGAAGGGTGACCCAATGTTGTTAGGAAACCAAACTAAGATTATTTAGTTACAATCCAAGAACAACTAGTAGATGATATGAACTTCCAAGGTTATGCAGAAATGTAAATGAATCCTATAGATATATTAGATTGGAAGAGGTTTAAGGGAGCAGTTTTTTTCATATAGTTCACATTCACCCTATGTGCAACATATGTTAAATTCTTGGGCAACTCAAGACAAAACTATCCTCCAAGACTGAAAAGGTTTAGCAACAGCAATATTGGCAGCTGATTCTCAGTTATAATGACTAACATGGTAAAAAGAAGAAGCTAGGCCCATGGAACAATGAAATAGTGTTGGAGGTATTGATATTTTCCAAGATCAGTCTCTAGGTGAGGCCCAATATGATGAACTGAAAAGGTAGTTTGAATTTGATGATTACAACTTGGTACTATGTCATTTAACAGCTTCAAATTGCTGGGATAAGGTTGAAGAATAAGGAAAGAGTTCTGAGTCATTTACTAAAGTTTTACAAATCCCAAAAGAAGGCCTCATGGCTTTTCTGCAAAGACTGACTCTAGATGTAAATACAATAATATCAGATCCAAAAGTCTGACAAATATTAACAAAATATTTGACTTTTGAAAATGCTAATTCAGAATGCAAAAGGTGATTAGACATTTAAAGGCAAAAGGAACACCAATAGATGAATGGATTAGAAATACAGCTGAAATTGGATCTTACATGATATTTTTCTCATAGGAGAAAAATTTTAACAAAAATGTCAGATATTTTAATTATGGTTATCAAGGTAACTGAATAGGAATTACAGGCAAGATATTCCTAGACATGATCAAAACAGAAGTTCTCAGCCTCCTGGAGTATGTATAAAGACATAGGAAAATTAAAACCTTATGTGGTTAATATTACAATGGGGACAGATGAGAAACAGAGATAAGCACCCTCCTATCATAGAAACAAACCACAAAATGAAGAATGTTCCTGACAGAAATATTAAAAAGCATTATCAAGAACAGTCCCAGACTATTCATAAACAAGACACAACAGATGTTGGCCTTTCAAAGGTACCAATCACCCTGTATTTAAAATGGTTAACTGACAAAAGTGTTGGGTGGAACAGTAACCTTTGACTTCAGAAAAATTAAAAGAACTAGGACAGCTGAGACAGGAGTATCTCAATGCTCAGCATACTGAAGAATTATTCAGACATTGGAATTTTTCTATATTTGTCATTAAAAAGAAATGTAAAATTTGGAGAAAGGAAAGAGATTTAATAGACATAAATAAGGTGATTGTACCAATGAGCTTTTTACAAGCTGGAAATTTCTTGCCTTCTTCATTACCTGAGGGAAAGTTTATTTTTTATTTTTTATTTTTTTTTTTTTTTGGTTTTTCGAGACAGGGTTTCTCTGTAGCTTTGGAGCCTGTTCTGGAACTAGCTCTTGTAGACCAGGCTGGGCTCGAACTCACAGAGATCCACCTGCCTCTGCCTCCCGAGTGCTGGGATTAAAGGCGTGTGCCACCATCGCCTGGCAGGGAAAGTTTATTATAATGATTGATTCAAAAGACTTTTTTTACTATACCTTTACAAGAACAAGATAAAGAAAACTTGCCTTCAAGCTGCTTACCTATAATAATGTTCAACCTGTTAAAAGGTATCAGTGAAAAATTCCTCCATAGGAATGTTAAACAGCCCCAGCTCCTGTCAATATTTTGTAGAATAGCTGCTAGAAATAATTTGAAAAAATTCCTCAATCTAAAACTTATCATTGTATGGATGATGTCTTACTGACTAAAAGTATCAGACACAGATACCTTAGGAAAAAGAATGGTCAATGAAGTATACAGAATTTTGTTTAAAGAAGATTACAAACTGCTCTCGAGAAAATATGAAGAGGAGTTTATATCTATGATCTAGAATATAATAGGTTTATAAAAATTCAACTACAGAAAATACAAATTAGGAAAAATCAATTACAAACTCTTAATGATTTTCAAAAAATTGTTGGGAGATAGTAACTGGTTATGGCCCCAAATTGGATTAATTAATTAAGATCTACAAAGTTTATTTCAAAATTTAAAAGGTGATAAGGACTTAAATAGTTCAAGAAATTTATCATCTGATGAGAGAGACTTGGCTCTGGCATGAAAGAAATTGCAGGGTGCACATGTGGATCTCATGTGTTTTAGTTATTTTGTCTTTTACTCATTCTCCCACAGGCATTCTTATGCAGAGAGATGATAATATTTTAGAATGGATCTTTTTAGCACACAAATAGAGTAAAAAATTAAAGACCTATGTAGAAAATGTTTCTGAATTGATTTTGAAAGAAAAAACGAGACTTTATCAATTAGCAAGAATAGACCCAGGAGAAATTGTGGTACCCTTTTACCAATGCTGAAATTGCCTTACTATGGGCACAAAATAAACATTGGAAAGGAGCTTGTAGTAATTTCTGGGAAAATTTAACAACAAATATCCCAAAAGTAAAAGAGACCAGTTGAGAAAAAGAACTAATTAGATCCTTCTTTTTGTAGTAAGAGAAACACAAATTTCTACATTCCATACAGTTCCAAATAAAACAGGAAAGGCAGATTATAAATTAAGAAAAATAAGTAAAGTGGTGCAAAGCCCTGATGATTTGTTTCCAAATCAGTGCTGCATGTCATTCATATTTTGTTATGAAATTTTCTGAATCTCTTCATTTAGTTACTGTATCACAATATGCAGAAAGTTTTTTTTTTTACATATTGAAACCACTGAACTTATTTCAGGTAATTCAAAATTAACTTCTCTATTTATTCAACTAAACCGTATAATCAGAAATAGAACCTTATACTCAGTCAGTTACAATCACCTTATAGAAATAAGCGTGCCCTTTACAATGATGGGTTCGATGCATTTGAAGGTAGGGATCATCAAACACTGAGGCACAGAGGGAAAGTTATCATAGTTCAACTGGTAAAATTCTGAATTCCTTTGTGACCAGCATATGGGAGCAGAGTGGGTCTTTGACTTCCCAGACAGAATAAATAGTTCAGTTGCCCATAATCACTCTGAAGCCATTCACCCCTCCCTTAAAAGATACATCTATTGAACAGTGGAGGCCAGTTGAATGGTCACAGCATTGGTCTAATGCATGGTTTCCTGATGGCTCATCAACCACTGATGGGATCAAAACTAAATGGAAAGTAACAGCCTACAGAGTGAAGCATCAATGGCCAAGAGTGAGGAAGGCACCACCAAATCAGTGCATCACTGTTGGCTATAAGGCAAACAACTAGAAAAGCAAAAGGAAAATCTGTATTTTCTCTAATTCATGATGCGTGTGCAATGGTATAACTAGATAGTCATCAAAATGGAAAACCACTAACTGGCCAATAAATTGCAAAGGCATTTGGTCATGGGATGCATAAATGGAAATAGCAAAACCTAGCAAATCAGAGAAAAACATCTTAGAATAATGATATAGTGGACAATTTGGCATCATGTTTAATTAAGACTAGAATATTAAAAATTGATAGGGAACAAATTCAAAGCATATAAATAAGAATGATTGATTACACATTCAAAAAGCTTACAATGCTGGTTCAACATATGAGAATCGGTCAGTGTAATCCACCATGTAAATAAACTGAAACAAAAAAAATCATATGAATACCTTATTAGATACCGAAAATGTCTTAGAAAAAACCCAATACCCATTCATGATAAAAGTTCTGGACAGGTCAGGAATACTATCTAAACATAATAAAAGCAGCATGCAGCATCCGACTATAATATCAAATTAAATGGAGAGAAACTCAAAGCGATTCCACTAAAATCAGGAACAAGACAAGGTTGTCCACTCTCCATATCTTTTCAATATAGTATTTGAAGTTCTAGCTAAAACTTCTAGCAGTAAGAAGACAAAAGGAAATCAAGGGGATACAAATCGGAAAGAAAGAAGTCAAACTTTTGCTCTTACCAGATAATATGATAGCACACAGAAGTGACCACAGAAATTCTACCAGAAGAATCCTGTAGCTGACAAACACCTTTAGTAATATGGCAGGATATAAGACCAATTCAAAAAATCAGTACCCCTCCTATATACAAATGATAAAAGGACTGAGAAAGAAATCAGAGAACCATCACCATTTTAAATAGTCACAAATGACATAAGATATCTTGGCGTAACACTAACCAAAGAAGTAAAAGACCTGTATGACTGAACTTTAAGTCTTTGAAGAAAGAAATTCAGGAAGATATCAGAATGGAAAGATTTCCCATGCTCTTGGATAGGTAGGATCCATATAAACAAATGGCAATCTTACCAAAAGCAATCTACATATTCAAGGTAATCTTCATCAAAATCCCAACACAATTCTTCACAGACCTTGAAAGAACAATACTCAATTTTATACGGAAAAACAAAGCACCCAGGATAGCCTAACAATCCTGTACAATAAAGAAACTTCCAGAGGCATCACCATTCCTTACTTCTTCGGGAGAGGAGGTGCGAAGACATGAGGTCAATGAACACAGACACAGGGAGTCTGATGAAAGGGATAGGGAAGAGTTGTTTATTTAACAATGAAGAAAGCACCAAGCACCCAAGCATTGAGTAGGCACAATCAAGACCTCTGACAGTACCTATTGCTATGCCCTAAAACACTTTAAGTTAATAGTCTCCAGCACTCACTGTCTCCAGACTGACAGTGGGAACCTGCATAGTACCCAACTTGGCCCTCTGAGAGTTGGGATTTTGAAAGTGTGTGGATAATTGCTGAACCTAGATAAAGTGGGAAGGGCCTTGGTCCTGCCTCAAAGTGATATGCCAGACTTTGTTGACTCCGCATGCCATCCTTAACCACTCTGAAGGTTAAATGGAAAGTGAGGTGGATGGAAGGAGGGGAAGCAGGAGGAGGGAGGGAATGGGAACTGGGATTGATATGTAAAATAAGAAAAGACTGTTTTAAAAATAAATAAATAAAATATATTACGATAAAAGGAGGGGAGGTGGAGAATAAAATTCAACCAGGATAACCTTATGAGAATAACTATTATAAGGAATGCATAGCCAGGTGGTGGTTTACACTTTTAATTCCAGCACTTGGGAGGTTCAAGGCTTTAATTCCTACACTTGGGAAGCAGTGGCAAGCATAAGAATTACAGTGATTTAAATTTAAAAGTTACTTGCAAAATGCAGGCTGAAGTTTAAAGTGATTGTCCTTTGTCTAAAAATAAATATACTTAAACCTTGAATTTATTGTAAAGAGAAAGGGGAATATAGGTATATCTATCCACACATGTTAAGGTATATTTAGTTTCAAATTTTCAAAAGAATTTTTTTTAATTGAAAGGTAAAACTTTTACTGTTGCCAAAAAAACATTTTGCCCTAGGAGTGATCTAACCTGCCAGAAAGCAACCCCCACAGGTAGGATTGGGGCAGGATTTTTCTTTTATGCTTCCCAGAGAATAAAAGCATTCATCTTAGGAATCCATAGACCACTGGACAAGTTAAACATCTGAAGAAAAAGAACATATTATCAATAGAAAACATTCCCAAGAAAAAAAAAAGGTAAATTGGTCTAGTGCAATTGCCCACCTTCAGTTTAACTATTTGAAATCTTGGAAAGGGTTCAGAGTCCCAAACTAGTGGCCATGACCATGCCACCACTTTGTCTGAATGACTGCCCCTTCCTGACAGGCAATGGACAGGATGATTTGCACAGACAGTGGATACCTTTGGGTTGATTGCTGTGTTTTATGTTGCCAGGATTTCCACTAAAATGACACACAACCAAAGATCAGCTTCAGATTACAAACTGTTCAGGACATTTGTAGTGGGAGCTCTGGGCTGGCATTCCTGCCACCCAGCTCCTAGCTCCCAGCCACCTGGCTAACTTATGCCCCGAAATAACAACACACAAACTATATTCTTTTAAACACTGCTTGACTCATTAGCTCTAGCCCTTACTGGCTAATTCTCATATCCTGATCAACCCATCTCTAATAATCTGTGTAGCACTAGTCTTACATGGAAAGATTCAGCATGTCTGACCTGGCGACTGACTGCATCGCGTCTGCTCTGAGAGGAGCTGCCCTGCATCTGAGCTCACTTCCTCTTCCTCCCAGCATTCTGTTCTGTTTACTCCACCCACCTATGTTCTAACCTATGAAGGCCAAGCAGTTTTCTTTATTAGCCAATGACCTTCCTCCATCAGACATTCAAATTGCTGAATTCACATGAGGTTGACACAATATTTTACAGTATTTTGAACTCAACAATACTTAATTCTAAAACTGTCAAATACCACTAAAATCAGCATAACAGAAGGCAGAATTTGCTTCATCATTATAAATAGTTTTACTGAGTTAGAATTAAAACCTTTATTTTTATTTAGACAAAGGTGGGAATGATGCAGGATATTTGATTATTATTAAGTTATTTACTGGGAAAGTCTGTTTCTAGTTGTGGTAAAGCCCAGCTCTACCATACACTTTTAATCCGAGAGCCCTCTGGTTGAATATTGTAAACAGGATTAAATAACCCATAGGTCAAAAGGTAAATCAAGCATGCAGTTGACTTAAAAAAAAACATAGAGGGTAAGAGGGAGTCAGGAGGATGGATAGAGAGATGTACAGAAAGTAGAAGGGAGGGTCACTGAATTGGAGATTTGTTTGAGATGTCAGAGGAGAAGGGTCTCAATCTAAGATAGCAGAAGAGGATAAAGGTGAGTTGTGTACTTTTTCTGCCTCTCTAAGACAGCAGGGTTTTATCCCAACATCTGACTCCCATGCCTTTATTGTTAAAAGAAAATGGTTGAGAGTTGGATAAAAAAGCATATTTTTTATAATTTCAGTAAGAAAATTAACTAAGACACAAAACCATGTGTTTTCATTCTGCTATTGTTTAGTAAACTTGTATCTACTAGATATATTTCACACCTAGGATAATATGCAACATATATTCATAGATTAAATCATATTGTGCAAATACATGGTTCTTTTGAAATATATTGGATATGTTTTCTATGAATTACATGCAAATTTGTAAAGCATATAAAGTATATTAGAAGATAAGTTAGAAATTTTAAAGTCCAAGACAGGTTTTATACACAATATAAACAATGATGACAATCATCTATACATATGAGGTTTAAGAAAACCACATGTAAAGTAGAAAAGAAAGTACTCTTCCTGAAATTCTTGTTACATTTTTAAAGATAATTACTTTGGTCATGTTTTCTAATAAGGAAACAAAACAACAAATTATAATTACCAAATAATTGCTCTGATAATTTTGTATCTTAGTTGCAAAAATTCCATGACTGCGTTGCTTCCTTATTTAATCTCTACGTTAGATATTTTATACAGAGTTTGTTATTCTCACCTCTATTTTGGTCATAAGTTTTGTCCTGTAAAATTTCTTTGTTCAATTGTTACATATTTATATCTAAAAGCAAAAGTAATCTTGTCATTCTGGCTAGAGGAGTCATTTGGAGTTAAGGACAACCAGGGAAAAGGAAGTCAATTTTATTTAAGGACATAGCACTAGTTGTCCATGCTCCTTCCAGTAACTCACCGCTCTTGCTCAGTGAGATACACTTGAATTCACAACTGCTCCCAAACATTTGTGCAAGTAAAAGAGGAACTTACAGGGAAGAATTTTAGGAGGTGTTGGAGAGGTAGTAGAGATTAATGATCAAAATACATTATATGCATTATGGAATTGTCAAAGAAGAAATAATTTTTTAAATATTTTGGCTATAAAAGAAACTCATGATTTAATTTTAAAAGATATAAGAACACAGAAGTGTGTATGTTTGTGTGTGTGTATGTGTGTGAAACTGTACAAGTTTTTGTATAAGTTTCTATGGAAGATTGCTGGAATAAATTTTCTTAAATTTCTTATAACAAACATTTCCATAAAATTCAATGAGTTTATAATTTAGTGTTTTCTTTACTAGAGACATAATACCATTGATTTTATGTTCATTAAATATGAACTTATGAAACAAAACAATAATGAAATGAGAAGTGTGATAGAAATTCTCTGATAGCTGAAACCAGTATTAAATCAGAAAATACTGTAAAACTGATCAAATGCCTCATCAGCTTTTATCAGTATTGCTTTGAGAAATACGCATATCTTCCATTTGTAAACCTTTGGCTTTTTATTAAACTTTAGAAAAAATATTAGTAAGACATATTCATATATATTATTTAAGCAAAGATAAAGTATAGACAGTTAACATGTTACCTTTTACTATCATTATAAATACTGTTAGTCTTCATGTGATATTTGTAATTTATCAGTAATTTTACTTTCCCTTATTTTCTTGCTGTATATACATGCATTATTTTTAGAGTCTATTGAAAGATAAATTTTTGAAGGAAAATTTTCTTTGTAATTAAATGTTTATGTTCTTATTTGAGGTTTTTATTTGTTTTCTTTAATCATTTTTATTTCATAATGGATATGTTTTAATGTTACATCATAAAACAACACTCTTATATTTCTTTAAATCATTAACACTGGCCATAATTTTAGAAACAAAGATAAATAAGCAACTCAATCAAAGTTTTAATTTTCTGGGATGCAGAATCATCTGAGAAGTCAATGACAGACTATACCGAGTTTACTGGTAATATGTATATGGAAGATGATTTTTTTACTACTTGTTGTAAGAAGACTAATACTACTGTGAGCAACATCATTCCCTAGAGACAGAATTCTGGATTGCACAAATACAATTGCTTTTCTCTCATTTGGACTATTGATGTAGTATGATCTAATTCCAATTTCTGCTCTATGCCCCTCAGTGATAGACTGTCACCCAGAAATGTAAACAAAATATATATCTCCTTTAGTGGCAGTACTTTCTCACTGACAAAAAGATGAAATAAGGACAAACAGTAAGAGTAAAAATCAATTCTTAAAGTAAAAGTTCACATATAAAGCCAAAATCATCCTATGACATAAAGAAAAAGATATTATAGTATTTTAGGTACTCAATAATGGTACTTTAATAAAACAATAAATCAAATCAAGAACCTCAAATATATATGATATTTGAAGAATAAAATGGAGTCAAATATATTTTAATGTTTTGTTTTTCTTGTAGTAACATGCAAGAGAATTATTAAATTCAATAAGGAAGAATGAAATGTAGACCTAAGTCATAGATTTTATGTTTAAATCAGTAGCTGTATTCTCACATAATGCTTTCATATCCTGTAAAAAAGATCACCTTAATAAGAAAAAAATGGATGAATCTATATTCAGAATTTAACAGGTTAAACACTGTTTAACAATAAACTTTGTGAGAACCATTGAAGATTATGTTTCATAGACTTCTCTTGCAAGACTACATAGGACATGAATATTTGTTTGTCTACTTAGAGGTAAATAAATCAATAATAAATAGAATAGTCATGAGGGGAACTATGGAGGCAGAATCTATTGAGAACATGGCCTAAAGGACCTTTCTCTTCTATGCTGAAACAACAACATAGATAATAAACTATAAAATCAGGTGACATTGATATAAAATTACACATGCTATTTTAGAAAGAGAACATTTTGTGATTTCACTTTAAGGTGATATCAGGTAGCATCTATTCTGGGAAAAGAACAAAAACAAAGATACCCTGTTAAGTCTAAAGTAAAACTTTTGAAAACCTCCAAACTAATGGCTTCAGCTCTTCAATTTTACAATGAATTTAATTCAATCCAGGCTTCCAGAGACCAATATCATCACTGAGAACAACAAAAAAAAAGCAGTGCTTAGCACAATGTGGGCATCAGAACCTTTCCGTCAAGTAGGGAGATCATCCAGCTTTACATTTTCTACAAAATGTGTGCTTAAGTTTGATAGGGGCAGATCCATAAAATGTAGAAGAATGTCAGAACTGAAATTATTGTGGTTGCTAATGCTTTAGTTTGGTTTTTGTTTTCCTTACTGCCTTTAAGATATTCACTCCTAGATGTCACACAAGTCTATCATCTTGAATACAAACTAAGTAAATGAGTACTAGACAGAACTTTCCTGAAATATCCTTCATTTCAGAGTTTACAAATGCATTCCATGTATCATGGATAAATAATATGGAAACATAATTATGATATACATAATTTTGATATGTGTAAATATTAACATGAATTATCTGTTGAAATAATTAGATTTCTTTGTATTTCTCAACTAAATTTTAATCAGATCAATTCTGAAATTAATTAATTTTAATTTGTTACTTAAATGCATAATTACATTGATTAAATAATTATCCTTCCAAAGAATACAAAATGGAAAACAGTATTACAAAATAAACACTTGAGGTACAGAAGCCAGGGATTAAAACATAGAAAAGTAGATGCAATGTTGTACTAGTACCAACAGAAACTTAATAGTGATATGTTTTATTGTTCTCTAAGTCTTAGAGAATTTTGCAATCATGGAATATTGAAGATGGAAACTTAAAAGAAATCCCTAACTAGCTCAGAAATCAGTATAATAGAGGGTTATTTATTTATGGGCATACTCACAGATTACAGTCCTCTGCATGAACAAGGAAAAGGAACCAAATCATGCCACTGGAAGAGAGATCAGAGATGCACTTTACATATGCATATATAGTATGAGAGGCCACAACCAACTGGGCAGGTAACTTAAAAGCTACTGGCTGTAGGACTTCCTGCAGCTCCTCCCCCTTTTATTTAAATAAGAAAGTTCTAAGACTAATACAGAATTAAATACAATAAGAACAAGTTTCAGGTATAAAAATTAGAATTACAACCAGCATAAACAATATCAAACAAGAAACATGTGACAAATATTTCGATAATTATCCTATCCTAATGAGTGTAAGTCTTCTGTAATAAATAACTTGGCCAAGTCATGAAAGAAAAGTAACTACAACTATCTAGTCTTCAATCTCATGGAAGACTTGAGACAGAAAATAATATTGCTTGAAAGCAGGAAGAGCAATTAAGCAACTTTCATTGCTTCCGCTTTTTTTCCATTTCAAAAGCAACAAACAACGTAGACAACAGACTACCCAGGAAATCACCCAAATTCTCATTTGGAACATTGGAGCAACCAACTTTGGCTAAGGCCTAGAGTAACACATAGACCATTTTCAGAGTCAGGAAGAGTAACAGATAGACAATTTTCAGAGGAAGGAAAATTTTCAAAACCATCTTACCCTGTCTTGGCAAAATTTGACGGTCCTTTTTCTTGTATCCTGCTTGTACTGTCCAGACATCAAGCATTTTGTCAGTGGTTAATGCATGAGCAGTTCTTTGCCCAAAAGCCAGTTTTACCTAGAAGAAAACAAGCTCCAAGTGGAGGGGCATTGGTGATCAACATTGTCTCGGGAATAGATCAGTGCTGCCAGGTGCAATTGTGTCTCACTTCAACAAAACCCTAAGTTATTTAAATGCCATATTCTACAGTTCTTTGAAGTGGTTGAAGTTTACCTATATGTGCAGAATACAATCTCTATATTTCTAAATAACATAATTAGTCTAGCTATAAGTATGAAAAACATTGATGACCATTGACCTATAATTCTTAATACCTATATAACTTAAACAATCTTTAAACAACTGTGCAACAAATGAGGACAATGACCTCAAAATGTAAACAATGTATAAATATCTTGATCAGAGGTAGAAATGTATATTGCAATATGATAAATATATCCTAAAATTGTATCAATATACGAAATGTTTTAAGCAGAGGTAGAAGCATGCATACAATATGACAAAATAACTTTGCCTAGGTATATAAATATTGTAGGGGAAAATAGGAACATATTCAGTATAATTTAAGCTTGTACCAATATAAAGAATCTATACTAATGCAAATTTTCTATAAATAATAGCTCACAAGTATTTGCCACATTACACATTATTATTCACTCAGTAGTGTGAATAAGCTCACACTAATCTATTATTTCATCCAATTTCCTTTTTTTTCCAAAGAGATCCCTGGGCTTACATAATTTTCCCCCAACCCTCAACCCTATACCAATTAAAATGAACCCCTAAATGATGTCCCTAACCCTGAGGACAAACTTTGTTGGAAGAGGGGACATCATCTTCTAAAATTACTTCCAGCTATCATAAAGTATGTTCTTTGTATGAAATCCTGTGAAAGTAAAATGATGGTTAAGTTTCAAGATTACTATATGCTATAGTTGCAAATGATCTCTGAGTATTAGGTAGGATTTTCCTGAGGTTTCTATGTGGAGTTCTGAACAAAATCTTGTAAAAAAGTACATCATTTTATCTACCCAAGTTGGAATCATCTTTAGCAGCTGGTACCCCAAAACAGGACTTATAGTAGTGCTATTAGTATCATGATGTCCTATCAACCAGGTGTAGTTGTTGTGTGGCCCCATTTTCATTCTGGAAACATTAAGGATTACTGCCGGAAAATTCATTGCTCATTGTGGAAAACTTAAACATTATTTATATAGACATTTACAGACATATATATTCAATGAAAGGTACAATAGAGACAAAAATAGGCATGAAGAAAAGTAAAATATTTTCTAAATTCTTTTTTCTTTTTGTCCTATATCATGGCTCCTGATATGAGACAAAACTATGAATATTTATTTTAACAACACACTTGGATTTAGAGGACAGAGCCAGTATTCAACTTCAAAGCCAGCTTTGATTTTTATGTGAGTCATGATTATTATTTTATTTAGTATTCAGAGATTCTTACCCTCAGATTACATGTCATCACACGCAATACTTCTCTTTGCTTGGTGATCCTATCAGAATAGTTATCTTTTCGTCTTTAGGCATCTAGACATTCAGGGTCTCTTGATTTTCTAAAGGTGAGTATTTCTTGTAAAGACAAGAAAAAAAAACCTGCCCCAATCCTTATGAGGTTTCCTTACCACCTAATTGGTTGTCACCTCTCTGGATGAGCAGTCATTTCTTTCTCAAGAAATTTTTCTTTTTCAAACTGAATCCTTATTAATTTTGATAGTATCCATAACTTTTCTTCTCTTGTTAAAACAAGAGAAAAACGTCTTCCCCAATGTAGCACGTCTCCTGGCTTTACATCCTTGAAATACACCGACTGATTTAATTCAGAAGACTTTTCTATTATCCAGTGTCTCTTTGTTTCTGTTGTCCCTTTCTCATTAGTTGTTAAGAAAATTCATGATTAATAAAGCATTATGTCATCTATTTCTGGGGGTATTTTCAATCACTTTTTGTTTTTTAATATATCCATTATAGTTCGATTTGATCTTTCTATAACTACCTGACCTGTAGGATTGCGTGGTATACCTGTAATATGCTTTATATTATAATAATTCAAAAATATGCCATTTTCTTAGAGACATATGCTGGGCCATTATCAGTCTTTATTTGTTCAGGTATACCCATGATGGCCATAACTTATAATAAATGAGTGACTACTGAATCAGCCTTTTCTGTGCTTAAAGCTCTTGCCCACTGAAAACCTGAATAAGTGTCAATGGTGTGGTAAACATATTTTAATTTTCCAAATTCTGCAAAGTGGAAGACATCTATCTGTCAGATTTAATTCCTTTGAGTATCCTTTGCGTCAGTCCCTACAGGTAGCAATATTGGGTTATAGAAAGAGCAAGTAGAACATCTTTTTATAATCTTCTTAGCTTATTGCCATGTAATAGAAAACTCTTTATTTAAATCTTTGTTATTGGCATGATGTTTCTTATGGAATTCTTAGGACTTCAACATACTTTCAATTAGTAATCAATCAATTTATGCATTATCTTGTGCTAGGGGATCTGGAAGACCTGTATTGGATTGGATGTGTGTTATGTATATGGGAAAAAAACCTATTCCTGATTATATCATGAACTTGTATGAATAATTAAGTCAATTATGTATCATCTTATATAAATTCAGAGGTTTCAATATGTAAGACAACTCTTTCTGCATATTGTGAATCAGTAACTATATTAAGAGGTTCTTTAAAATCCCTTAACACCATGAGAATAGCATATAATTCTGCCTTTTGGACAGAAGTATACAGGTTTTGTTCCACCTTACTTAAATCTTCTGATTTGTAACCTGCCTTTCTAGATTTATTTGCATCAGTATAGAATGTACAGACTCCAGTTATTGATGTATCCCATACAATGTGGGGAAAGATCCAACTTGTTCTCTTTATAAGGTAAATTCTATCACTTTTGGGATAATTTCTATTAATCACTCCTAAAAAATTAGCAAAAGCTCTTTTCAAGGTTGATTACCTTATCATAATTTTCTAATTTCACCAGTAGTAAAAGGCACTATAAACTCTGCTGGGTCTATACCTGCTAGTTGATGAAGTCTCAATTTTTCTTTTGTAATTAATTCAGAGACATTTTTCACATAAATTTTTAATTTACCCTTTTTAATAAAATTAATTTTTTCAGATAACTTTTGATTTTCGATGGTATTAATCTTTTCAGCTAGCTGTTTACTATGAGTCTGTAAAGACTGTGTCATTTCTAAAAGTGCCTTATTCTTGGCTCTTTTATCAAACAATTTTCTTAAGGATATACTGTGAAATAAAAAACTGAGTCCCAAAATCTAATAAATGGATGTATCAAAATAACCATATAAGCCTTGCAGAATACAATCCATAGTATTAGCAAAAAAGCTACTAAAACTTTCCATGGTAATGTTGCTTGCCATTATAAAACTTTTAAGTTTATTGATTTATTAATCACCTATATCGAGGTCCAGTAAATTGTTTTAGTTGTAATAATCTTTATTGTCCAGCAGGTTTTATGGTTGCAGAGTTGTGACTTGTGGCACAACCTGGTGCCATGAATAGTCCTGCGCCACTTTGTTTTTTGCCTTAGGGATGGTTAGACACCAAGAAATATGATTTTCTTGACAAATTAAAAACAATTAAATCAATTCTGTACAGGAGCAAAAAGCCCAGAATTCAGAATCCACGAGTAAAAAAATGGAGGGTGCACAAGTAGCCACAAGCAGGAAATGGGCACTGGGGGCCAGTGTGTGTGAGCTTGGGAAATCTCCACATTGCCACGACAGAGTTAGCTTCACTGTGGCGGGAATTTTACAAAAAACTAACAAACAAACAAACAAACAAACTGAAAAACCAAACAACTAACCAAACAAACAAACAAAAACCACTTATGTAAAAGCAAGCCAGGTGGGAGGGGGTGAGAGACATTCTGGACTGTGGATTGGCTAGGCCTTTGAGCCTGTCCACTGGGTGTGTGTGGAGGTCAGATTCACAAGGGGTGCCAGATGAAGAGGGAACCTTAAAAGAAATCCCGCAGTAGCTCGGAATAGAGTATAATAGAGGGTTATTTATTTAGGGGTATACTCACAGATTACAGTCCTATGCATGAACATAACAGAACCAAATCACGCCACTGGAAGAGAGGCCAGACACTCACTTTACATCGGTTTATATAGTATCAAAGTCCACACCCAATTGGGCAGGTGATTTAAAGGCTACTGGCTGTAGGAATTCCTGCAGCAAAATATAAGAAAGATTTGCTTAGAAATTCTTGGCAGTTTGTTATTTCTGCATGTACATGTCTATGTTTTCAGTCTCTATAATTGACAGTGAAAATAAAAATGTATGAATATGTTTCATTCCTTTCCCTTAATCGAATTTAGTCAGCAAGTTTGAGTGAATTTGGTGACCTGTTATCCTCAGCATCTCTCTGTTGTAGTTGCCACAACCCAGTGAATTGGCATTAATTATAAGAGTAGGAGTAATTTAAAATGTCACATTGGAATCTTACATCTTAAAACAACTCATCCTTCAATAATCAAGTGAATAAAACGAACTTAATCTAAACAGTGATGCTGTTTTTCTCAATCTTGTGCATCCATTATAATTAGTTATTTATAATTAGTATTTTATTGATGTCTGTGCACCGTGTTTCAGAGCATCATGCAGAAACTCCGATGATTGGTGGTAATTTGGTAAACATTCAGAACCATTGCATTAATTATGGGCCTTCCAATTACATCTGAAGTTAATGAATATATATGAATATAGTGGAGATGAATTCAAAGAACAGCTAACCCTTAATTATAACAGGTTTCCCCAATATTCTAATTATAACTTCCATAGCTATCAGATTTTAAACAAAAGGAGACTTATCTAAGATATTAAATGTGAAAATTATACATACAAGTGCTTTTCTAATCAGTAGTGATTAATTCAAAACAGTAGCCAATATAATTTCTTTGTAATACAATGAATAAAAAATAAAAATGCACTTTTTGTAGACATAAAGAAAACCAGAAAAATTCTTTATATCTAGTCGCAATGAAACCCTTACAAAACAAAATATTTTTATGTAAGAATAGATATAAACCTCTGAAAACACCCCTATACAAAAACATGCCATATACACCTCACACATCCCACCATTACAGTCCTGTACCACACACAATATAATACACACACACACATACAAACACAAAACCTTTATTTGGTTTGGGATTTAACTCAGTGACAGAATGCTTATCTGGCATATATGAGGTTTAGAAGTCTGTGCTTTATTCTTAATGATAAAATAGCAACTAAAACTTTCATAAATTCTTTGTATATTTAGATTCACACACTTGTATATTGATAATAAATAAAGTATGTTAATTTATTAGACATAAAAATACATTTTATAATTGAATAATCATATTACTTGAAATATTTTCCTCTCATACACTGATGTGTTATGCTTAAGAAATAATTCTGAGCAAACTAACAAAATTCAGATATAGTTCAGTTGACAATTACTTAGAAAATAATTATCACAAGGTTCTGGTCATAAGATCAAAAAATTTAAGTCAATATTTTTTCAACCATAAACTTTCGGGTTTTAAATATTTTCCTTTTATTTTCAAAAGGAAATTTTCTCACAATTTTATTGTGCAATATGGTCAATCATTAAAATATAAATAAAACACAAAAATGAGAAGAATTACTAAACAGTTGCCATGACAGATGGGATTTACTTGGAACCTTCCTATTGTTTTTGCTTTTACTTAAAATTCATAATCTGTGAATATACAATATAGTGAAGATTTTGTATATGTAAAGCCCCAGATTTTACCCTTTGGTGAAAGTTTCAATATGCAATAATACTAGCAAACATAGTGGTAATATATTTTAAACTTTTGGCATTTACCCCCTACTATTGTCCCATTGACATTAACCTAAAACAAAGGATATTAAAGATAATGGGAACTGGAAAAATAATTTGGAGGATATTATTCAGAAAAATATGAACTTTTCACAATTAGCTATAGTTAGAATCTTGTCACAAATTTCTAAGCCCAAATTCTATAATACTACACACATTTGAGTGACAAAACTGAGCATTATTTATTAACATTAAAAGCATCAAGAAGGGTAAAGGGCTTTTCTTCCCCTAAAGATCAGCATAAACATGCAGAACATTTTTAGATATAATCTTCAAATCAATATCTAATTTGACTAGTAGTAACATAAACAAGCTTGTGTCTTTCAAACTAATTAGACATAAGTTTTGAAGCCCAAAATATTAATTAGAAATAACTAAGACTAAAGACCACTAGCATTTCAAATATAATATAAAAACGGATTCTTATGAATGGGAAGTGCCATTGACTAAACTTCCCTGGGTGTATTTTACAATAAGAAAATATGATGAAGCTCAAAATGTGAAAGTGATTATTAAATACAACAAAGTATTTGCATTCAATTGACAGAGTTAGAACAGATGAAAATGACAATCATCATATTTCATATGAGCAGGATTATTTGCCTATGCTCTTACCTTCTTCGGTATGAAAGAGATGATTAATTCCAAATAATTGAATTTTAGAGTATTACAGTGCTTATTTCATGCACTTAAAATAGTTATTTGTAAACTATTTGTAAATTATTTGGTGTCAGATTTCTTGATCATAGCCAGGGTTACTGTGGAGACAAAGGAACTCTAATTTTCTGTTGGTGAGAATGCAAACTAGCTCATACTGAACAGAAATCAATATGAAGTTTCCTCAAAAAATTACAAATAGAACTATTGGATAACCCAGCAATCACTCCTATGAGCATATGCTCAAAGGACTCTACATTCTGATAAAAAATAAATAAATAAATAAAAAGAACAACTGTGCTTTCAAGTTTACCACTATTCTATTCATAACAAACTGGAATTAGAAGCAACATAGATGTCCAGCAACAAATAAATGGATAATGAAAACATGGTACATATGCACAACAGAATGAATTCTCAAGACACAGAAGAGAAAGGGAAACTGTAGGAGGAGAGTATATTACAAAAGGGTAATGTGTGGATAGGAGAGATTAATGGGGGTAAGACTATATTAAAACATATCTTTTACCACTCATTAAATAAACTTCTTGCTACAGTCAGGTATTCACTCCTACAGAAAGGCACAAACAAACAAAACCTATAATTGTAGAAGTGAGTTCCAGTGGATACACCTACAAAACACTTCCGCACATAGTGCTTATAAAACATTAAAAAAAAAAGGACACAAACATTATATAAACCAGAGGATTAGGTAGTTTGCTATGAGATTGTGTTTACTAATGGTTATGAGAAAATCTCACCAATGTGACATCTTAAATGTACGATGGACAAGAATATTGCCAGTGGGTATGCCTAAGTGAACTCAAAATAGGTCATGAGTCTCAATAATATACAAAGAATATTGGCAACTGAGGAAAGGTAGGAGCGGAAGAGATACAGGAGCCTCTTTAAGGAAGGACTCACCAATTGGTTTCCCAATGCCAAATCATAATCCTGCAAACATAAATACAATTAACATTATACTGACTAAGCAGGTTATGTTTGGAATGTATATATATATATATATATATATATATATCCACACACACACATATACCTACATACATGCAATTATAATTAATAATAAAAGAAGCTATAAATTTGAAAAAACTCAGGGAGGGATATATTGGAAGGAAGAAAGACACGAAAAAAACATTGTGATTTATTAAACTCAAAATTAAGCTAAATAACTTGCCATAATGACATTGAGTACATTTTATGCTAGTTGTTTAAATGGTTATATTTTAAAATTTTTATCCATGAAATAAATTTTTCTCTATTTATAATTATACTTGCCTTTATTTTGCAAATTTATGTTAAAAATAACCTCCAGGATCTCTCATTTGGTGGCATGTGTGTCCAAACAAGTATTTTATGAAATTATTTAAATACAATGAATGTACAAATGTATACACACATTACTAAATTTCTCTAACCTGAAAATGTTTTCCTCAGTTACACAGAAAGTTATTGGACAGAATAAAAATAAGTAAATAGAGAAACACAGGAACCAGACCTTAACTTTAATATTACTTAAAAAATAGCAGGCAAACTTTTAATGTGTTCATGTCTCCTTCCACCACACTAAGCTCTTAAGTAGCTCATTCCAACCCAAGCCAGATACAATAAAGCTACAACAAGTAGTATGATATCTGCTTATTGCAAATTTGTAAAGTGATGTTAAGAAGGGTTAAATGGTAGTTGTTGCTGATAGTTTAACTAATATCTCTGTGCTTTAAGCAGTCTTCTGGACATTGAAAGGTTAGCTGGATGGGTCTGCACAGGATTCTCTTGCTTTTATTTCAATGCAGATGCAGGTTGCATTTTAATGGTGCTAATTTCTAACAGTTACAGACTCTCTTCCAGCAAAAGCCTTGATTTCAACATTAAGCTTTCCAGTGTTCTTTTCTCCTTCACAATTTGAATTTCTTTATGACCCATTTTTTTTCTTTTCCTTGCAGACCTGAATCTCCAATTATTCATAAACATTCTATTGGTACAATATTTCATTCCTTGAAATTATCTTTGCCATGTTATGTTGCTCCTCAGTTGGATCCGTGAACGAAAATTCCCTAACATATCAAATATTATTATGGCACTCAAATCGTTGACACTCCCTGTATCTCTTAGCAGTTTTGAAAGTTTTTTTTTATTTCTTTAAAACAAACAAGCAACCCCTCAGCCCCAGCCATAGCTATTAAGAATTTCATTCTGAGAAGCCTTCTCAGCCCACTTCTTGAAAAGGGTGCTCTGTGTCTGACTCCAGCATTTGAAGGTTTGTATTCATTTCCAAACCTGAAATAAGACCAATTTGAAAGGATAAACTTATATAGCAAAAAGGCAGGAGAAACCATTGTCTTCAGATATAGGCTTGTCCAAGAGATTGAAAGGCTAATGGCAGAGTGAATGTACATCTAAAAGAAAGTATTGATTGTAATTTACTGTTTATTTATGTTCATAAAAGGCCAGATATTTTATAGTTTACTAAAATTTAAAATAATTATTTAAAACCAGCTATACTTCTAGTAATCCAAAAATTACCAACACACTTTTATAGATTTGAAGTGTTATTATCATTTTTGATATCACCACACATATGTAAGAATTGTACTTGATTACTTTTCTTTAGCAGTCCATCAGATGGAAATATTTTAGTGCCTCGTTTTCTAAAACTAGGAGCAATTTTATTTTTTTAGTTCTTGTTGTAGTATTCTCTGTGAAGAAAACTGTATTACAAGCAATATTTTAACATTAAAATAAAATCACTTTAAGCATTTCATAAATATCTAGATCAGAAATTTAAGTGAGATATTTTTAACTTACAAGTACATCTCTGAGAATTATCATCTGTACAAAGGCCTTTAAACAAAAAGATATGTACCTGTAAAAGAGCCAGATTTCCCCAAGTTGCTGAATTGTATCCTGCCATAATTGGTACAGGCAACTACCACTGAGGAGAAGCCCCCTGGAGGGAGGCTTATTATCTAGCCCAATGGTGAAAGTGCTTGTGACATTCTGACGCCAGTGGAAGATGTTGCCCACTCAGAGTGGGAGCTTTGAAGTTTTACTATTTCAGTCCTCAAGTTCCCATGTGTCAGTTCTGAAAACAAAATGTAGAGGGGAGAAAAAGGCAGCTGTGCCAGAGTCTCGGGGAATAGCCTGAGCGAGTAGCAAATGAACAGGCAAACTGTTGGACATATTGATTCCGTTTGTAATTTCCCCACTGCTTGTTAAAAAAACCAGAATGCACTTAGGTCTTTCTTGTCTGCAGAGCATAATATGACATTGATCTTTTCATAAAAGACGTATTTGTTAGGAGAGTATCTGTTCACTTGTGCTTTTACATGAGCGATTGTTGCTTTCAAGTAAGAAACTTAATAACGATATATGCTTAACTATATTAAATAGAACTGGGAGGAAAAGAGAAAAGTGAATAGCAATTTACTGTTAACAAATTCGAGAGATCATTCAATGAAAATGCAAACCTGACAGAGATCAATTGCTAGCTGTTCCTAGTAAATCTAGCTGTGTTTGGTAAGGGCAACAGGTTCTTACTGTCTCACTGACAAGTTTCATGTCAGTAGGAAACTCACTTCAGAGTCTTTAATTCCTTTGCATTGTTTAACTATGGTAAAGCAAACTGTGAATGAAAGACATGGGATAAAAGTAAAAAACAATCATACGGAAAATAAATAAACAATGTGTAAAAAATAACCTTTTATTGCACAGAGGAAAACATTGCGTGCTTATTTTGCACATTGTATGTTTGGGAAACAGTGAGGAAGGATGTTAAATTAGTAGGAGAATAAAGATGCATAAAATATTTCCAGGCCTACAATAACTCAAGACATATAATTTTATCTCAGAACTGTGAACTAGAGCTTCAGAGTGAAAAGATTGTTGACACAGGACCTGTGAGATAAGATTTCTGCTCATTATTGAAGTGCATTAGAATCTGCAAGTATTAGATACTCAGACAGGCCAGAGAGGGATGAAGATGAGATTCTGAATGAGAAATTACAGGGATGGGAAAAAAGAAGGGGCTGAAGGAGTTGTAGAAAGAATATGGCTAAAACCAAAAACCAAAAACAACAAAAATAGCAAGGTAAAAACATCAGAAATGTTTGGAAGCGTTTAACATACTGCTCAAGCTCACCAATCCAAAGAGATTCTTTATATTTATGTGGACTCTCTCTTGTTTTCTTTTCTTTTCTTTTTGTAGAGAAAAACTTTGAATGAGTCATCCTTATTTTGGCAGAAAACTCATTACACAGTTCAGAGAACATTAGTACTCTGGGTGGAATAAAACCTGCACTGTTATTTGTGGTTCTCCAGTTCTTCCCCAGAGAAACTTTCACTGGAAGCAGTAACACTTCTTTTCTATTTTCCACATACTGTACAACAGCTAATGCAAGCCTCACCATTCCGAGACCTGAACAGAATGGATGATGACATGATTCTTTGCTTTGCCAGTAAAGTTCTCAATTTATTAATAGATCTCAAATGAGGTTGAATTCTGCATATTATGCATTTTAAAAATAAATTATTGGCTATTCTTTTATAAGGTTATCTACAAAATTACATATGCATCAGTTAGTAAGTTTAGAAATCACATTAAAGATTAAGAATTTAGAGTTTCAGGGGAAATGTCTGAGATCTGATGTCTGTGTGATTTCTAAATCACATAATTTGACACTCACTGAAATGTAAGTTTAAAATCTGTTAATTAAGTTAGATAGCTAAATGGTTTAGATACTTTAAGAAATATTGTTATATTGTTATATTTTATGTTTGTTTATTTATATGCTATGTATTATATAGCATAATAATGAGCTGCCAATTTTCATCATTGTGAGAAAATACCCAATACAAGCATACCCCTAAAGAAAAAGAAGTTTATTTTAACTCACAGTTTTCAGAAGTCTCTGTCCATAGCTGTCTGGGTCTAGTCTTTGGGCTCTAAGATGAGGAAGAACAGCAGGGAGGCACAAACATGTGACTGAGGAGGCTGGGCACTGCATCTCATAGAAGTCAGAAAACAGAGCGACTGGAGATTGCCAGATATAAAGATAGACAGAATATTGATGGTGCTGCCCCCATATGATCACTTCTTGCAGGTAGGTCCCACTTCATTAACTTCCATCATCATCCATTGTCCCATCAAATGAATATAATGATTGCATCAGAGTCCTTATTATTGAATAATTTCCCAAAGCTTCAACTCTGAGCCCTGCTTCAATGGAAAGCAAAACATTATCACATGAGGCTTTGGAGATATTTCAGATTCAAACAATACTCCATGTGTTTTTAAATATTTTAAGAAATTGAGAGTTCTTCAATCTAAAATTTGTCTTTTAAAAATATGAAATATATGAACCTTTGTGTATTTTAAATGAATTGATATCTTTTAAATTATGTTAAATTCTCAATTACATATGCACATACTTACATACAAATTTGTAACTTCTTGGATGGAAAGATGTTGGAGGAGGCCGCTTTTTGTTTCCTGGCTGCCCAGAAACTGAAATAACCATACAGAAACTACATTATTTAAAATACTTTTTGTCACATTAGCTCTAACTTTTTATTGACTAACTCTTATATCTTAATTTAATCCATTTCTAGTAATCCATGTATTGCCATGTAGCTTATCAGCAAGTTTCCAACCAGTGTCTATCTCTGACAGGGCTACATGGCTTCTCTCTGATTCTGCCACCTTTCTTCCAACATTCTATTCAGTTTTCCCTGCCTAGTTCTGTTCCCTTATAGCTCTGCTATAGGCCCAAAGCAGTTCCTTTATTAACCAATGATATTCGCAGCATACAGAGGGAATCCCCCATCAGAAAGAAGAAAAGAAAACAAAATAAAGTTTCTGTTATCTCAGAATGTGTGTGCACCCCTCATGGCCCTGAGTTCCTTGCTCGTGCTCTCTCTCCTTCTGCTCCTGGTTTGGACCTTGGGGTTGTAGTCTGGTGCTCCAATGTGGGACTTTGTCTCTGTCTCCTTTCATCGCCTGATGAAAGTTAATATCCAGGAGGATGTCTATATGTTTTCCTTTGGGTCCACCTTCTTATTTAGCTTCTTTAGGATCACGAATTTTAGGCTCAATGTCCTTTATTTATGGCTAGAAACCAAATATGAGTGAGTACATCCCATGTTCCTCCTTTTGGGTCTGGCTTACCTCACTCAGGATAGTGTTTTCTATTTCTGTCCATTTGCATGCAAAATCCAAGAAGTCATTGTTTTTTACTGCTGAGTAGTACTCTAATATGTATATATTCCATACTTTCTTCATCCATTCTTCCATTGAAGGGCATCTAGGTTGTTTCCAGGTTCTGGCTATTACAAACAATGCTGCTATGAACATAGTTGAGCATATACTTTTGTTGTATGATAGGGAATTTCAATGGGGATGTTCTTTCGGGAACTCACCAAGGCCAGCTGGACTGGGTCTGAAAAAGCATGGGATAATACAGGACACACTGAACATAGCGGACATTGAGGACTGCTGAGAAGTCAAGAACAATGGCACTGGGTTTTGATCCTTCTGCACATACTGGCTTTGTGGGAGGCTAGGCTGTTTGGATGCTCACCTTACTAGACCTGGAAGGAGGTGGGAGGTCCTTGGACTCCCCACAGGGCAGGGAATCCTGACTGCTCTTAGGCCTGATGAGAGAGGGGGAGTTGATTGGGGGATGGGGAGGGATATGGGAGGTGGTGGCGGGGAAGAGACAGAAATCATTAATAAATAAATAAATTAATAAAAATAAATAAATTAAAAAATGTTTCTGTTATCATAATGGTGAAGTAAAATTTGACTATAAATTTAAAAGTCAGGTAGAACTTTTTTATTTTTGCTTTATTTTTCATGTGCAATTAAAATCCACACAAAAATAGAAGAGATGTCCTATACATTCAATGTGTATATCTATGAATATAAAATTTGGTTGACCTATTTTATTATAACTAATATCCATGATTATTAGATAAAAATGATATAGTCTATGTTATGGTTTTCATCTCTTTAAGTGGCAAGCCACGGCCACTCCTGGTGACCCCTGCCCTTCCCCCACCATCTTAGATTCTGTCTGTCCTCTCTGTGCACATGCATGTTTTTCTCGGGACCTGTTCTGTCTCCTTTCTCTTCTTTCTTCCCTTTCTCTCTTTCTCTTTCTCTCTCTCTCTCTCTCTCTCTCTCTCTCTCCCTCTCCCTCTCTCTCTCTCTTTCCTTTCTTTCCCCCTCTCCTTTAAGTAATAAATATTCAGTTCTATTCTGTACGATATGCCTTCCTTCTACCTGCCACCTGCTCACACCCGCCCACATGGCGGGACCAACCTGCCCAATTGCTCACTGTTGGGAAACTGCACTGGGCGGAACTAGCCTGATGAGGATCTTGCAGGGACCCACAACCGTATCTGCCTTCTGCCTGCTTACTGCCGCTGAGGATCTCCCAGCATTTTAAAAAATCATAAAGTCTATAAATAACCATTATGTAAATATAGCTTTTGATGAAGAAATATTAGACTGGTAAGATTAAACATGGTGAGTGTATATCATTTTTTTCTTTTAATTACATATGTGTTTTTACCTATGTTAATATTTGTGAATTACCCATATGTAGTCTTGATCATCCTGCCAATTGTATATACTTTTGAAAGTGAAAAAGATTCAGCATGATGGTGTTTTTAAGGTTTATTTATTCTTTATAAAATCATTACTATTAATTGTTACTGATTTTGTATTACACATTAATGAACATAGTAGGTCTACAAGATTTTTTTAATTTATCATATACATATATAGTATGAGGCCACTTGTTAGTTCCTCCCAGTTTCTCAGCCTGTTGTAATAAGAGCGGCAGGGCTGCGTCCCCGGCACCCAGCCGCCCGCATGGCTAGCTTATGCCCCGAAATAATTACACGGAAACTGTATTCTTTTGAACACTGCCAGGCCCATTAGCTCCAGCCTCTTATTGGCTAGCTCTTTCATATTGATCTAACCCATTTCTAATATTCTGTGTAGCCCCACGAGCTGGCTTACCAGGAAAGATCTTAACCTGCGTCTGTGTCTGGTGGGCGAATCATGGCGACTCCTGACTCAGCTTCTTTCTCCCAGCGTCCTGTCTGTTTACTCCACCCACCTAAGGGCTGGCCTATAAATGGGCCAAGGCAGTTTCTTTATTAAATGAAAGTAATTCCTCCATCATCAGCCCTGAAATAATCATGCAGAAACTGTATTATTTGCAATAATGTTTGACCAATAGTTTAAGCATATTTCTAGCTAACTCATATCTTAAATTAACCCATCTCCATTAATCTGTGTATTGCCATGGAGCTGTGGTTTACTGGGTAAACAACAGCCCTGTCTCTGGAAGGACTACATGGCTTCTCTTGACTCTGCCTTCTTTCTCCCAGCATTCAGTTTAGTTTTCCTTACCAAGATAAATTCTTTCCCGTTATAGGCCAAATGAAGCTTCTTTATTAACCAACGGTATTTACAGCATACAGAAGGGAATCCCACATCATACCTATATCTTTATTTGGTGTGATTTGTCTCCCCTACTGTTTCTGCATTTGCTCTAGACAGAATGTTTGCTCATCCACAAACTTTTTTTTGAAACCCCATCCTTAATGAAATGGAACATAAAAGGACAGAATATGGATAAATGTTGGAATCTAAGGATAAGGGCACCATCAATGATATTAGTGTCTAATGAAGTCCTAACACAGTGGTGCTCAAGCTTCCCAATGCTGCAGTCCTTTAATACAGTTCCTCATGTAGTGACCCTCAAGCAAACCATTATTATGCTATTTCATAACATAATTTAGCTACTGTTATGAATTTTAATGCAAATATTTTTAGAGGTAGGGATTTGCCAAAGGAGTAGTGACCCACAATTTGAGAACTGCTGTCCTAATACCATCTATAAAGAAAAAAATAGCCGGGCGGTGGTGGCGCACGCCTTTAATCCCAGCACTTGGGAGGCAGAGGCAGGCGGATCTCTGTGAGTTCGAGACCAGCCTGGTCTACAGAGCTAGTTCCAGGACAGGCTCCAAAGCCACAGAGAAACCCTGTCTCGAAAAAAAACCAAAAAAAAAAAAGAAAAAAAAGAAAAAAATAAAACATAGAGAGAGGAAAACTGCTGATGAAGAAACAAGTGTGGCCTTTATGCACACAGATCCTTGGTTCTGTACTTCCCAGACCAAACAACAACAACAACAAAGCATTCAGAAATAAGTTGTGTTCTTCAGTCTATGATATATGATTTTAAAAGCCCAAGTAAACAAAGTATCTAAATTCATGTTCCATTTACCACCACCCCGCATGGCAGGAAATGAGAGGGCAGGAAAATTATTAGAACCAAAATACAATAATCAAGAGGTCAGCAGACTTGCTCAATGGCTTAATGAATGACAAAACACATATAGTTTTGTTTAATTCAGTCTAATAAGGCATGATATCTTTGTGGTTAGGTGTGCACATCCCTTGGTAGCTGAACTGAGAGTCATTTTGCTAAATTTTTATTTAGGCAATGTATCTTCCTTCCCTCACAGCCAGCATTAAAATATTTTATAGAAAAGAAATGCAATTCATATGGGTATAATTATTTTGTTTCAGGAAATGAGAATTCTCTTATCATGATTTAGCTTTCAATGAACATAAACGAATTTATGTTGTTTTGGGTCTCTTTTTTCCCTTTATGTGTGTAGATGGTAGTACCACAGTTGTGAGTATGGGCTCAGAATATGATGTCATACAAATAAAATACAATGATTATTGCTAATATTTTACTATCCTATCATTTATTACATAGCAATTATTATTTGAATTTAGTGAATAAAAGTTTCTTTTATGGTGCTTAATTTGGCATTGAACTTGCTGTATTAGCAGGCCAACCATGAGCTTGAAATCATCCTGCTCAGCCATCTAATTGCTGAAATACAGACTTGCACCAATGCACCCAGATAAAATTCTTATTATTTACACTTAGTGATTATCATGAAAGACAGATCTTTAAAAATCACATCAGATTGTAATTCACCTGAACTCTTGCTAGTAATTAATATTAATGATTTGGTCATACCATAAGTCCAAGTTTTAGCAGTTGTTTTTATTGCAGGCCTTCCTTAATATCTTGCTACTTTGCTATCTGGGTATCTTGGTCGGGTGCAGTGCTAAAAGAACAAAATAATTCAATTTCTTGGTAATTGGATATCTCTCATAGCCTTCCTCATACATTTCCTGACTGTTTTTCTAGAACTCCTTCCTTCCTGAGCAGTCTACTTTATATTTTTCAATAACTAATGTAAATACACATTACTGTGCCTGTCCTTTGAGCAATGAAACAATGATCACATAGTCATTATAGTTATACAGGCAAATAAATTTTAAAAACAAAATGGACTAAGAAGTTCACTTATTTTCCAACAACTGAAGGGATGTGAATTGGCTTTCATTAGATCAGAAAATGAAAAATTAGTGCAAATTTAAACCAATATTTTTCTGAGATGATTGGATATTCTGGATCAACATATAAGCACTAGGTATTTAATATTTTGTCTTATCTGGGTATTATATAAGTTTAATCAAAAAAATCACATAAATGTCAGAATTGTAATAGTTTAACATATAATGAAATACTAGGATTGAAAGGATGTACTAATCCAAGGGATTAACATTCATTCATG
The DNA here is from genome assembly GCF_950005125.1 of Chionomys nivalis. NCBI lineage: Eukaryota > Metazoa > Chordata > Mammalia > Rodentia > Cricetidae > Chionomys > Chionomys nivalis. Next base: position 17,157,924 of record NC_080088.1, read on the forward strand.
TTGAAAATTATTTATTTGATTCTTTGAGATTCTGCTTCCCTGATTAAACTTGAACTTCTTAGTCCATTTTATGTATCAACCTCCATCTCATTTCTTACCTTGCCCACCCATATTCTTTCTCATAAAATAATGTTTAACAAAAAGCTACCTAGGAAATACACAATTCATTCTAATTGGGAAATAGTACTTTAGAACTTTTACGCATATGCTCAGTTCATAAATTTTGCTTGTATAATGTGCAAAATAGCTAAGAGTTTTGACAAACATATATACACAGTCTTGGAATTTCTTGTATTCTAATAATTATCCGAAATAAATGCAAATGCAACTTCAGTATATGACTATTGCCAATAATTTCCATCATGTTAGTTTCTCAAGTATAAAGCAAAGACTGCACCTTTCTTTTACCCGGCTACCCACAGTCAAATAATCACTATATTAATTGCAACATTGCTAGGCCAATGGCTTAGGTATATTTGTACGTAGCTCCTATATCTTAAATTGACCCATTTCTATTCATCTATTGACACAAGGCTTGGCTTGCTAGTAAGCTTTTGGTGTATTTATCCTTTGGCAGCTACATGATGTCTATATAACTCAACCTTCTTTCTCCCTGAGTTCAATTTAGTTTTCCTGCCTGCCTATAATCTGTCCTGCCATAGGCCAAAGCAGATTCTTTATCAATCAATGGTAATAAAATATATTCATAACATACAGAAGGGAATCCCACATAATCTACCCTTTTCTGCCTAAATAATAAACGAAGTTTTAAATCTGTCTAAATAAAAAGGAAGGTATTATCTTTAACATATTAAAATTATATATAATAAAACAAGTATCAATCAAGAATTAGTTACAATATTTCTTTTGGACTCTAAATTTTCATATAAAATTTATCTTTCATCATAACTAAGGAAACTATAGCTATAACTTTCTTCAACACCATCAAAGACCCTAGAAGGATATAGTATTTCTTAAAGAAACAGGAAGTGCATTGCAAGCAACTTTTAAAACTCTAGAATTGAGAGAGACATCCTACTGCCTGGACATTCACCAAAAATTCTTTTGTAATGTTGGGGCATCCATTGTCAGCCCACAGGCCCATAGTATCTGGAAGACTTTTCCATTAAGCAGGAAATTTGAAAGATCTTTTTGCCTATATTTTCAGTTTGTCCGTCACTTTATTCTGTTTCCTGCAGAATGTTGGCAGTATCCTCTGTGAAGCAGGAACCCTGAAAGACCATTCTATCTTTTAGAAAGTTCAGCAGTCACTTTCTCTGGGTCCTGTATGACCAGTTCATACAGCATACCATCTAGCTGTTCAGGCAAGAACAGTTTCTTCCCAAATGGCTAGCCTTCTCACATTGAAGACAAATTCCAGAACAAGTTTCTTTGATGCCCATCAACCTCTCCGTCATAGTTGGTACTGCTAGAAGCATACATATCCCACTTTTGAGAAAAGTCTAAGTTCTTAAAACATTTAAATGCCATATTCTGTAGGTCTTTGAAGTGTTGAATATTATCAATCTAACTGAAATATATCTCTGTATATCTAGAAAACCTAACATGACAAGTTTGACTATTAGAAATGACTATTAATTTTTAATTATACATTACATTTTTAAATGAGCTGTATAACCATAGTACCTTTAAAAATGATAGAAATATAGCAAAATTGACCTTAAATTTGTATCAATAAACCAAAGTCCATACCAATGTGAAGTATTTATTTCTATATCATATTGCACACTGGTTTTAGAATTTGACTTTGACCATTAATCATTTATAATCAATTCCATGTAAATGAAAACAAACAGTTATAAACAATATTTGGGAATATGGACATAGTTTTTTAGCCTTCTTTAGCCTACTGCTAATCAGCCAACAGTCCTGAAACTGTCATTGATGTTGGACCACTTAGGCCCTTGCTTCCAGGGGTCCTGTTTGATCAAATCATATCAGCCAGTAAGGAATCCACAGCTTTCTATCCTTTGTGAAAACAAAAGCAGAAGCTGTTTTCCAAAAGAACATGTCCTTAGACTTAAATTTTGAAATCAAGACACCTTTAAAATATATATGTTGATTTGGCTTAGCAGTCCACACAATGTAATGTCTCTCTGTAGTACGTTTATTTGCAGTCAAAAAATTAAAGAAAACATAATAATATCCATAATCCAGAATCTTTGTGTATTTTCCACCTTTATGTGACTTTTTCTTTACTGTATTTCTTTTATTTTTATTTTTATTTTTTGGTTTTTTGAGAAAGTTTCTCTGTGTGTCCTTAGCTGCCCTGGATTTCACTCTGTAGACCTGACTGCCCTGGATTTCACTCTGTAGACCTGACTTTTTTTTTTTTTTTTTTTTTTGCTGCTGCTGCTGTTGTTTTTGTTTTTGAGAAAGGGTTTTTCTGTGTAGCTTTGGAGCCTGTCCTGGCACTACCACTTACTGTAGACCAGGCTGGCTTCAAACTCACAGAGATTCACCTATCTCTGCCTCCCAAGTGCTGGGATTAAAGGCATGTGCTGCCACTGCCCAGCTGAGGAGGGTGCTCTTGAACTCCCAGAAATCTGCCTGCCTCTGTTTCCCAAGTGCTGGGATTAAAGGCATGCCCCAACACATCCAACTACTCTACTTTTTAAGGACTTTCTCTATTGTTTTTCTTTTTTCTCCAAAGCCTAAATATATATTTTAACATACTATAAATCATTTAGAGGTTTTTTTTTTCTTTATTTTTTTCCCTCTGACTCTGTCTTTACTATATATCTTTTACTGACCATATGATTCTTTAGTCTGCTAAGCGGCATGACTGGGATTAAATCTGCTGCCTTGGCAACTGGATCCAACCCATTTCTTGGCTTCCTTGGCTTGATGGCAGAGGTACTGGCAGGAGCCATGTTTTTCCAACAACCCTATGGAGTTTCTAGGTCTATGCTACCACCAAGAAGTTTACTGCTGGCTGTTCATAAACACCACTTAAGTCTTTGGTGGTGGGGCCTCCTCAAATAACTCAACAGTTTTTGCTGCTACTGCTGAATCAGGAAGCCACTTGCAAAGGAACCATGTCTCTGCTTGCAGCCAACAAATGGAGCCCACCTAAAGCAATGCTGCTACCAAGAAGCTGTGGTTGATTCTGTCCTTCTGTCTCTCTGGAATCATTTTTTATAAAGCTTTCTCAGGCTTTAATTGGAAATTCTTGCCAAATATTTGGATGCCATTTGTTTCTAGACACAGAAAGCAAGTTATGATAGAAAGTAAATTAGGTATAAGACTTTGGACTCAACAAGACACAATGGATAGAAAGACAGATGAGTATTTTCTCTGAATTTGTCAAAAGCAAATGGACTAGACAATGTTGATATATGTATTATCTGTATAATGCATATAGTTATTGTACTTATTGTATAGAGTTTTCTTTTATTAGTTGTAGCCTTTTCATTTTAGACACTAGGGGAAATGTAGTGACATTTCATTTTTATTTTAATAAATACAGCTTGTCTGAAGTTCAGAGAGTAAAACAGCCACACTGGCCAGCCTTAAAGAACAGGTCACAATAACACAAATCTTTAATCCCAGTAGCCACAGTAGTTTGCCTTAGAAACCAGGCAATGCATGCCTTTAATCCTTATTGTTCATGCCTTTAATACCAGAAGTAGAAAGAATTATAAGATAGGAGGAGACAGCTCTCAGGCTCAGACTCACTCTGAAGCTCCTGGAGGTAGGATAGTCATTTTCAGACTGGGGTCAAAGTAAGAGCAAATGGATGACTGCTTTGTTTTTCAGATCATCAGGTTGAACCCCAGTATCAGTCTCTGAATTTTTATTAAATCGGGCATCAACAAATAACTAGACAAAAGCAGAAACTTTCCCAAATCTTATAAATTTTATACATTTTATTTTTATTAAGGTCAATATCATTCAAAAAAGCCCAGAAATTAAAAATTGATAATTCCTTCTTGAATTTATGAGTGGTATATATGTAGTTCTACTAAAAGAGTCAAAAAACTATCCCACTCTGTATTTTATAGCGTTTTCTTCTCTAAGTGTGAATAAGAAGGCTGGAAACGTGAGAGGTAGAAAAATGAGATTTTTGACAAGGAGAGGTATTTAAATATGTGAATAGGTCCCTAAAGGAACTGGGAAAACTGAAGGACTCTTGCCAAAAAAGGAAATTTCCTCCTATCTGTGATACAGGTGTTTGTGTGGGTGAGATGATAACTAAAGGCAAAATGATAAACCTGATGAATACAAATGGAATTTTTTAGCCCTGTGGGTTAAAGATTTATTTTGTAGGATATGATAAAAATCAGATTTAAAAGTCATACCTCATTATTAAATGCAACTGGAGAAGAAATTTGATGTTGAAATATTTTTGAACAAGAAAAATGAGAGGAAATGACTGTCTCTTTCATGTTAATTCAGCTGGTCTCCATGGTATACAAAACAGAAGAGTTTTACATTCCAGTAACAGCTGTGGAGTGCTGTGGGAAACTTTTAAATGTGGCCTGTAGCTGAGAGGGAAATGGCTACAGAATTCCTTTTTGATGAAAACTCACCTGGGTTTAGTAAAACACAGAAATAACCTTTTCTGTTTGTAGAAAGTTAGCATACAGATGGTCCCTGATGGGCCAAGGGTGAGACACGTATGAAAAATTTGTAGATGAGCTGCAGTGTACAAAGAAATGGTGTGGGTGCCTTAGCAGAAGAAAGGAGACTTGGAGCCACATACATGGTATTTTGAGCAAAGCTAAGATAAATTCTCTAAGTTTCCATGCCTGACATCTACAAAGTCATATGGAACCATGTAAGGAAAAGTCACACCATTGACTATCAGTTCTGGAAAGAAGAGTGGTAGAATATTGCTAACTGTTCATTTCAGTGAGCAACTGCTAGAAAACTATAGTTTTGGCTACTGACATTTAAATCAAGTTTTTATTTTACTGTAAGTAACAAGTCAAGCCATGATGTGGGAGTGTCATATCAACCTGTTGATTTCATTGGTTAATTAATAAAGAAACTGCTTGGTCTGATAGGTTAGAACATAGGTGGGTGGAGCAAACAGAACATAATGCTGGGAGGATGAAGGCAGTGAGGTAAGATGCCTCTGACAGACGCCATGCAGCTCCTCTCCAGGGCAGATGCGATGAAGCAAGCCGCCAGGTCAGAACATTCTGAATCTTTCCCGGTAAGACTGGTGCTACAAAGATTACTAAATATGGGTTAAGGCAAGATGTGAGAATTAGCCATTAAGAGGCTAGAATTAGTGGGCCAAACAGTGTTTAAAAGAATACGGTTTCCGTGTAATTATTTTGGGGCATGAGCTAGCCAGGCGACCTGGAGCCTGGTGGCAGGAATGCAGCCCTCAGCTCCTTCTACAAAGCCATGAGCTCACTGTGGTTATTTCTCCTGTTTATGGCACTTTAGGGAAAAGATTTTTTTTTTTGGATGCTTGTCAAATATGAAGAATGAGAGATAAGTTTTTCCCTGCTGAAGACGAAAACAGACCACATTTTGTGACTTGGTTCTTAGAGACATTGGCCATGACCTACAGGCAGCATCAGATGATGACAGAACCTGCAGCCAAAGTTTTCAGTAAAATGAGTTCTAAAAACCCAAGTAAATTAATCTCACCACCATCCATGAGCACTGGAAAGATATCAAAGTCCAAATTTAACTATATTTTTTTCCCCTTGGCTTTTAAAAACTTTCATTCTAGTTAGACTTTCAACAGAGCATCCATTCACATTGATTCTGTACTTCTGACCTTTGCTAGCAGAAAGATAGTAAACATGCATGGTTTCAGATACAAGGTACAAAGTGTCTTTCTAAAGTATTTCTTCCCTCTTGTAGAAGCATAAATTAACTATTATATGTAATATTGTAAAGCAAAATTAGCATGTACCCTATCTCTAATTGTTGTTTATAATCAGATAATCTGCAAATAGCAAGAAAGTGTATCCCCACCCCTTGTCCAAAAGAGTGGTACTGCTATTTACATTTGACATGTCTTATACATATTCATGATCAAAACCCACAAGTTCTGGGCTTAAAATTGTATTTCTTCCCAGACAAAGAACAACACAATTAGACAATGTGTATTTCAAAGGATCTGTTTGTCCATGAGCACTTACAAGTTCTTAATATGTCATATTTGTGACTTCATCAGTAACATGAATGAAGATTGTTCATTGAGTTTTGAATTTTAAAGATTTATAATCCTGACTAATAGTTTTTCTATTATCTGTAACTTTAATAAAAATAATATCTGTGACAATTAACTTATAAATGAAAAGGATATCTTCTAGTCAACATTTTACAGCTCCTAGTTCATAACTGATTTAACCATGGTTAAAACATGTGATTCAGAAAATTACACATCTTAAGCCAAGAATAAAAATAGAAAGGAGACAAATTTCTAAAATATCTTCCTCAAGGACAACCTGCAAAAATCCAGTGATTCTGCCTCTAGAAATTTCTAGATCCTTTCAATGTGCTACCCTGTTAAAAGTGCTTTTGAGCAGGCTCTAAGTCTTTTGGAGATGTTCAAGATCCAAGCTAGATTGATACCTATGCTGTATCATAATTTCCAATATTTATTACATAATTTGTATTTCTTAAAATTAGGTAAAAAGTATAAAACAATAATATATCTTCAGTAGTGGTATTGGGTTAACACTCTTTTAATATTGAAAACTTATTTGTAAAATACTAAACCAGTCATTGATTATTTTTGTCATATACTGAAGAGTGTGCAAAACAAAGGAATACACCTTACTTATCTTTTGAAATGCTGAAGGTGGTAACTTCATTTAAGCTTCTGAGTATGAGTCAGACTATGTCTATAACTGCAATATTATGCAAAGCAGACAGGAGATTTAACAGTAAATAATCTTGCCATGTTACCATTACGTTGGAACTTTATACTGTAAATGCATAAGAACAATATCTTAAAAAAATATCATCTCTATTTTTCAGCACTAATCAGTACAGTTTTGCACTGTAAACTCTTTTAAAGCTGACACTGTATGATTTATGTGAACATGTCAAGAAGAAGGAGGAGAAATGGTGACGGGCTGCCTGAAACAGATTTATTAATGCTAATCCACACTCTAGCTCAGTTTACAACCTACACCAAAAGTATAACATGACAAATATCTGAGACAAGACATATGTCCTGCTTAGAAGAGCCTAATACACAAGAACAGTACTTAAAGGTCCTGGTCCAAGAACACAGGGTTGTCATTTATAAGGAACTGTTTAAAAGGCTCAGGAAATGATCTGAATTCATGGACTTTGGTCAGTTGCCAATAGAATGAGACAGCAGAGTAGTTCCTGTGGTATCTCAAGTTGTCCTTTTCACTGTGTTCAAATACAGCAGTGTAATTACAGCTGGAGTAGACAAAAGCTTTCAGATGAACCCGGATTCCAGGATCCATACTTGACTAGTGATAATTCTGAATTCTCAATCTGAATGAGCAGCATTTAAAAGTCATTCTGTCAGCAATCTCTTTCATTCTCACAAAGTGAGTTATGTTGTTAGGAAAAATATTCCACAAAGGATCCCATGGGGTATAACTTATTATCCTCTCTTTGTATTAAAGGTTCCTCCTCACTAGAATATATTACTATTAATGGAAAATTAAAATACAAACCTCCCTCAAAAATTAAATGAAATTGATCCCACTGTGACAATGTTGATAAAAATCATTGCTTAAATAGAATGAATAAAACAAAATTTATACAAGTCTGCCAGTAAATAAGAAAAAAGTAAAATCCAACTAGGTTTTTGTTGTTTTTATAGTTCCTACTATAAATCTCCTTGAAATAATTTATCTCCATACATCATTGTTTTTCCACTGTTCTTTCACAAAAATCAATGCACAGTTTGTTCTCTCATAATTCAGACAGAAAGGCAAGTTCCTTTGGAATTGTAGAGAACTATCATACTCTCTATATTTTGATGACATTATAAACATTTATCCTATGGTATACAGTATCTTCCTCATTTGTTCATTCTATTAAATGCTCCTTCTTCGTGTAACTTTAATTGATACAAATTGTTTTTTCCTTATCCTAACAATCAAGCTACTTTACTATAGTTGGAGCAATTAAAGAAGGAAGACTAATGAGGATTTTCAAGTTCTGTGACTATAACTTGATGAGGAATCTTTGCCAATTATCGTTAAGAGGTGGAACCAAGTTAGGCTGTGATTTTCTGGGACCTGGAGAAAAATGGCTTGTGGTCCAGGTTCTCTCTCTCTCTCTCTCTCTCTCTCTCTCTCTCTCTCTCTCTCTCTCTCTCTCTCTCTCTCTTTCTCTCTGTTTCCTTCATAGCACAGCTGAGCTTGGACTTCTCATTCGTGTTTCATGCGTTTTCCCCTTATAATAAATAAAAATATAATTGTTTTATCTTTTAGTTAGCCTGGTTATTTCCCAAATCGAGCTAACTTCAACTGTTGGGGCAGAATTGCGGGGCTCGGGTCTCTAGCGGCTCTAGTCAGCATCAGTCAGACTCTACACCATTCATTTGGGTATAGAATTCCAGTGCTGTGGTCCTGAGTAGCTGCCAGCCATGGTCCTCATTAAAGTTCTCAGAGCCACTCCAAGTCTTCAGGCACCTTGGCCACCTGTGACTGTGCTGCTGGATTCTGGGTCCAGTTTTTCCAGTGCTTACAGAAGCTCAGGTGGGACACATGCTTCGGGTGTATCTGTTCGGCATTGCTTTCTTGCTCTCTTTGTGCTTGTGCAGCTATTAACCAGTCAGGGACATCCGCCGAGTGCACAGTCTGTAATTTACACTGAAAAATTGTTTTTAATTTGAGCGTATCTTTCAGTGCTTAATGCTAAAATCAGATTCAAGCTGACATTGTGGCTACAAGTGCACCATGACACTTACTGACAGGTAATGGTTATTGTACCTACTCCAGCTCAAACTCAACCACAAGTAAGACTTATAATTTAAAATATAAATCATAAATTAAAAGAGAAAAATGACAGATAATTTAACAATGCAGGAGTTCAATAGGCTTTTTACTTATACCATGTATGCTGTTATGCAAGGTTTATAAGATTTCCCTCCTACATCCCTCTATTTGATTCTGGGAATTAGCTTTGTCCTTCATATTTTCTGCTTAAAATCATGGTTTGATGACAGGGCCAAGAATGAGACACTTTTAGAAATGATACAGTCTTTACATACTGATAATGACAAACTAAAAGGAATATTCAGTAGTCTGGAGAAGGATTCAATGAATTTGACAATCAAAACCCAGTCAATGACAGAGGGTGCTGAAACATTGTCTGAGAGAATTTGTACTGATGAATGTATTAATCGGACTCTGTCAAATGGTTATGATAGATTGACTGATAGAATGTCTCTCCAGCAAGGTAATATGCATACTATAAAATTATGTCCAAGGATGAGACATTATCTTTACTGGGCCAATATTATGACATTTTTTGATTTTTTGTTTTTTGTATTTTTGAGACAGAGTTTCTTTGTAGCTTTGAAGCATGTCCTGGAACTAGCTCTTGTTGACCAGGCTGGCCTCGAATTCACAAAGGTACACCTGCCTCTGCCTCCAGAGTGCTGGGCTTGCGTTTTTAAATTATAATTATAGCTCTATAGTACAACTTTAAATCAAGGATGGTGATACCTCCAGCAGGCTTTTTATTTTTCAAGATTATTTCAGCTATGCTAAGTTTTTACTTCTCCATATGAAGTTGAGTATTGTTCTTAAAGATCTTTAAGGAATCGTCTGAAAATTTTGATGAGGATAGTGTTAAATCTGTATATTGCTTTAGTAGGATGGTCATGTTTATTATGTTAAAACTACCAGTCAATGGTCATGGGAGATCTTTACAAGTTCTGAGGTTTTCATCAATTTCTATCTTCAAAGACTTGAGGATTTTATCGTACAATTCTTTCACTTTCATGATGAGAGTTACCGTACGATTTTTATATTATTTGAGGCTATTGTGAAGAGTCTCTTTCCTTGAATCCTTTTTCCACCCATTTGTCATTTGGGTTTTTTTTTATTAGTTAATCTGGTATGCAGTCTCTTTGCTTAAAAATGTTTTTTTTTTTATTGAAAAAAAAATTTTCCGCCTCCTCCCCGCCTCCCATTTCCCTCCCCCTCCTCCCGCCCCTCTCCCCCTCCCCCCACTCCTCTTCTCCTCCCTCTCCAGTCCCAGGAGCAGTCAGGGTTCCCTGCCCTGTGGAAAGTCCAAGGTCCTCCCCCATCCATCTAGGTCTAGGAAGGTGAGCATTCAAACTGGCTAGGTTCCCACAAAGCCAGAACATGAAGTAGGATCAAAACCCAGTGCCATTGTCCTTGGCTTCTCATCTGCCCTCATTGTCCACCATGTTCAGAGAGTCTGGTTTTATCCCATGCTTTTTCAGTCCCATTCCAGCTGGCCTTGGTGAGCTCCATCTCAGTGGGTGGGTGTTCCCCTCAAGGTCTTGACTTCCTTGCTTATGTTCTCCCTTCTTCTGCTCCTCATTAGGACCTTGGGAGCTCAGCACAGTGCTCCAATGTGGGTCTCTGTCTCTATCTTCATCCATCGCCAGATGAAGGTTCTATGGTGATATGCAAAATATTCATTAGTATGGCTATAGGATCGGGCCATTTCATGCTCTCTATCCTCAGCTGCCCAAGGACCTAGTTGGGGACAGGGGAGGATGGGGAGAGCTTGGGGGAATGGGATGGTTGGGATAAAGGAAGGATGAATATGGGAGCAGGGAAGTATATATCTTAATTAAGGGAGTCATTTTAGGGTTGGCAAGAGCCTTGACTTTAGTTCTTTTTAAAATTTTTCTTTTCTCATTAAAGGAAGCAAATTGTTTTCTTTTTTTTCATTTTACATACCAATCCCAGATCCCACTCCCTCCCCTCCTCCCATTCCTTCCACCTATACTGCACAATACCCATCATCTACTCTTCAGAGAGCATAAGACACCTTGCTTTGAGGAAGGTCCAAGGCCCTCCCTACTATATCTAGACTGAGCAAGGTATCCATCTAAAGAGATCAGTTTCCCCAAAAGCCAGTATAAGCAGTACAGATAAATTCTGTTACCACTGCTAGTGACCCTGCAGTCTACCCCAGCTATTAAAGTGTCACCTGAGGGACCAGTTTGGACCTATACTGGTTCCTTCCCTGTCTGGCTGGAGTTGGCAAGCTCCCTTAGCTCAAGTAAACTGTTTCAGTGGGTGTATCCATCATGGTCTTGACCTTTTTGCTCATATTCTCACTCCTTCACTTTTCAGTAGGACTTTGGGAGCTCAGCCCAGTGCTCTGTTGTGGGTCACTGCCTCTGTTTCCATCAGTTGCTGTATGAAGGTTCTATGGTGATACTTAAGAAATTCATCAGTCTGACTACAGGAGAAGGCCAGTTTGGGCACCCTCTCATCTATTGTTTTGAGTTTTAACTGGGATCATAGTTATGGATTCCTGGGAATTTCTCTAGTGCCAGGTTTCTTGCTAGCTGAATAATGGCTCCCTCAATCAAAATTCATTTCATTCAATTGTTTGTTTTTATTGGCTTTTTTTGGGGGGGGTTATTGATTTTTTCCAATTTTTGTTTGTGTTGACCTGATTTTCTTTAAGGGATTTATTTATTTCTTTTTAAAGGCCATTATCACATTTGTATAGTTGGTTTTAAAGTCTTAAATTTGTGCTTCAGCCTTGGTGGAATATTAAGTACATTCTGTGGTAGGACTGCTAAGTTCTGATGAAGGCATATTGCCCTGACTGCTGTGTATTCTTATGCTTGTGTCTAGGCATCTGGGTTTGAAATGACTATAGGTTTATTGCTGAGTTCTGGCTTTATTTTTGTTGGGTGATTGTTCTTGGTTTCTATTTCCTCTGTGGATTTCCAGAGTGTGTTCATTGTGTGTTGCCTGTTTTACTAGCTTGCTCAGTATTCATAGGGAATGCTTGCTGGTGTTGGGTGATGAGAGGAGGAGACAATATAGGCATATGGACTGTTGTAGTGCTTGGAATGACTGTGAATATTGGATCTGGGGGAGCAGAAAGCCTGGATAAGGTCTTTGGACAGCCTATCTGGTCTTCTGGAAGGCAGGTGTGGGGCCTATGGTTGAGCAGTATGTGTCTTGCCAAGCTGGGGGCTGGGACACAATGATGAGGGGATAGGGAAGGCCCTGGGTAATGGTCTGTGGAATCCACAGGAAGTGTGGATAATGTGAAGATAAGACTACAGTTGGTTCTGTTTCAGCATTAGGGATGACCCTGTGTATTGAGTTTACATCATCAAAGAGAGCAGAGAAGGTAGGTAGGCAGCCTACCTCATTCACTGAAATTAAATAATTTATCTCTACACTAGAAATATATTTTTAAGGAAGAAAAGGAATTTCATTTTTCCCTTTACTTTTCTTAAAAGAATAAAAGAAGTTTAGTTAACCCAAACAGAAGCCAGCATAGACAAGTCAAAGAAGAACATAAATTTTCAAAATATTTTTTTCTAGTAGTTTCAGAATTTCAGGATCCACACTGAGGCCTTTGATCCATTTGGAGTTGATTTTTCTGCAGAGTGCCAGATTTCATTCTTCTATTTGTGGCCTTCCAGTTTTCACAACACCATTTGTTAAGAGGCTATCATTTTTTCCCAGTGTGTATTTTTGGCAAGTTTGACAAGCATGTGGTGTTTAATTCAGTAAAAAATAATCAATGCTTCTGACTGCAAAGATACTTTAAAATGTAAAATGTGTTTTTAACTCAGCGTAGTATAGAGATATGATAAATTCTTTTCAATGTTTCGGAAAATCACATCTTAAGCTTATGTCTTCTTGCTTCTGGAGGCCCAAGAGTGATCATGATTGATGGTGCCATTCATTTTTCCAGTGACTTAAGATTCCTTCTAACTGTGAATAAAAGTTGTTGAAAAGACTTGTGTCATATTCTGAATTGTTGATGGGGATGGCTAGCTGAAATGATTGTATACAGGTTGGAATATTTGAGTCCACCGACTAGTAATCTATCTTTTAACCCACTTAATATCATTCCTTGCCCACCCTGTGTCTTAGATTACATCCTTGTAATAAAACATTTGGAGCTCATTAACTTAATACCCCACTAGCTTTTACCACCCAAAAGTCAAAGAATACACACTACCAAAACCATCTGAGGCCAATAGATGAAATTGACCATGTTCCTAATATTTCACCAAAGGTAATTGAGAATTGTCTTGATTAATTACTTTCTTGCATTGACTTCTATAAAGCTTCCTGACAATGTTACTGTGTTAGAATTTAAAATTTGGGATAATCTGAATTTGTACTCTCAGACTGTGATCACTAGTGCTTGTCTCCAGAATAAGCTACTTCATATCTGCTTTGAGGTGCAAACTGTGATTTTTGTATCAACATCATGCTTCATCAGAAGCTGAGTATATAGTGCCAGTGATGGCTTTAACCCTCTAACACCAATAAGATACATTCAAAAAATATAAGGAGTGCAGATTGGAATATACTTACTTAGACTAGCTCCAAAACAGTGATTTAAAGAATAAAAACTTCAGGAATTTTTGGATTATTATTATTTGAAACAACTAATATATTTTGTCCTTTATTCAATTACATTGTTTTTGAAATTTATAACTGAACTCTTCTGACTAATAAAGAATGTACAATATAAAGACATATTATTCCCATTTCAAAATCTTTACATGAGTGGATTACTTATAGTTAATGAATATATTTAATATATATGAAGTAAAAAAGTGATTGATCTAAAGTTTATTAATTTATCTTTGAAAATTAATATAAAACATGCTAAATTCATTAAATAATATGTTATGTATTATTTGAAGTATAATAAGCAAAGTAATTTTAAATGTTTCTATTCAGTAACATAGTAATTTGTAAATTTGGAAAATTATAGCCAAGAATTATTTGTATCATGGGTAAACTTTGTCTTGAAACTTGTAATGCAAAGACCTTGGACATTTATTCCTTTCAAATGTATTCTTTTCAAGCTCTCTCTATGGGCAATTGTTTGCTTGAATTGAATAGTAGGTCAATTTATCTTCAAAATGCATTTATTTCCTCACCTGTAACTTCAAATATCTACAAGGTGCTTTTAAAAAATAACAAAGAATAAGCATCTGATATAAAAATTTATCTGAAAGAATCCTGAAAAGAATGTTACAGTGGAAAAATAGAAGTAAAATCACATTCCATCCACACAGTTGTTCGTAAATTATCAGCCACACCAGAGTTTTGTAGAGGGAATATCATCTCCTATGTATGATGCCAGAGCTCTGGGTCATAATCTTAAAGTAACAGCATAGAAAGTTATGGAATATTATGGGAATATGAAAAGGAATGTAAGCCCTTCACAGAGGAGTCTGACTGCTCTGCTTTGTAACTGAGTTACTTAAATTCCAGAAAGATTAGCAACTACTTACATCATTTCTTTCCTTAACTGTAGATGTAAAGTTTCCTGGTATCTCATTAGGATCCTCATTTATAATGAAATTCCCTGTAATTAGCTTTTAATGCACACCCATTTGTTCATAATCTCACTTTATCAGGTTATAATTCCACTAAAAGCATCTCTAAATTTATCCTATAATCTCATAAGTCAGAAGGTTGAGAAAAGAAACAAACAAACAAACAAAAAAAAAAAAAACCAGAAAAAACAACAATGAAAAACACTAGAACTCTTAACAGTCATTTGAGATCTAACCAGAGAGCTATTAAATAACATTCATGGCTACTGCTGAAGTATTTCATTGTTACTCTCCTCTGAAAAGCTCACACAATTGTTTGGTTATTGTTATTTTTTGAGTACCTCACTTTCTTCTAACCTCTATGCTATTAGTCTATATTAAAATACTTTTAATAGAGTTATCTGGTGCATTTCTTTAATCCCATTGTGCTGATGGTCCAAGAAGGAAGTATTTATTAACCATGTCTCATATCTTCCTAAATATATTGTTTCTTTTAATTTTCTTTTTAGGCTTGGTACTTTCCACAGTGACATATGTGAGGAATTACGTATGCACTGGTGATTTAAGTTTCATTGTCATTGTGTACATTTTTATGATCATATGATATTTATGTATATGGTATGTATACATATGATATTGGTATGTATCAAACTCAAGAAGTTACAGTGAACATGCTCTAAAATGTGTTCAAAGTAGATAAAAAACAATTATTTTTTGATGGAGAAATAAATAAAAATTCAAGAGATCTTTTCATATAAAATTAAACTGTTAAATGATTTTTGTCAGATAAACTAACCAATCACCAGATGTCTACTTTTTTTATTTTATCCCCCCTTGAAGTGGATTCATATGTAAATAACAAATTTCATAAAATTCAGAAGTAAAAATGGGATTTCTAATGTAGTATCTTCAAATTATAATTACTACTAGAATAAAGAAAAAGAATGAGAATGCAATGGCAGTTTGTGGAACAGAAATATTAGCAACTTAGCAACATTTTTTTTTCCTTCTAGACCAAAACTAAGCAAGTATTTGGGTTGATAGGACATTTGAACACGTGACAACATCCCATTACACAGCTCCTAATTTTCTGTCTGTAGCTAAAACTCTTAGCCCTTAGGAATATGAATCTGTTTGTGTTGTTATAGTATGCTTCTTATTCACTTTGGTTTGATTACTAGTTTGTTTGCTAAATTTGCTTTCAGTCTTGTGAAGACATGAAAACTTTCATATGCTTTCTAGAATCACATAAATATTTTAAGAATTTGTTTGTTTTCCTTGCAAACATTTTCTTCATAATGTTAAGACAAAAGACAAATATTTGTTGCTTCTCCATCATTAATATGCATATAAAACAGAAATTATGCAACGCATTTTCTTTTTCCCTATAAACACCACTTCATGCTAAGCATCATGAGAATATTTTTCAAGGCAGGTGGCATACTGCATCATTTTAGAAAGGCATTATCCTTAAAATCCTGGTTTAGAGCAAAAGGTACTCCAAATTCCTGAAGAACCAGTGTTTTATTACAGCAAAGCATTCTGTCCTGGCATGAAACTGATGCCAACTGTTCTGCATGAGTTTTGTTCTGTAGTTAAAAAGTAACAGGACATGGAAAAAACAAGGTTGTTTTTCCCTCTGGGATGAATTAAGAGAGGAAAGCAGGTGGAAGGTAAGTGACTAAAGGTTTTGTTGCTTTTTGTTGTTGTTGTTTTGCCTATTCTCCCACCTCTTGAGTTTGTGTTAGATGAACTGAGAGGAAAGATGTTGTGGTCCATCAATATAGCACTATTGAGCACTTGGAAGTAATATTACCCTGCCAGTCTTTCAAATGACATCTGTGTCAGATATGTTGTAACAACTGTCACAGAGTCCAGAGTTCATGAGCAGGGGACAGCCAGGTAAAGTTTGCAAGCATGTGCCTATTTTATAAATGATGTTTTCGTGGAACAAAGTCACAGCTCTTATTTGAATAGTAGATATGAAACTATGATCTTCTCTGAGTCACTTTACTGTCTACAAAAAGAAAAACGGCTGTTTTCTTCAAGCTGAGCCTTGCTCTCACACACTCTAACAAAAAACATCTGACTGGGTATAGTGGTACATGCCTTCAATCTCAGGACTCAGGAGGCAGAAGTGGGTGGATTTCTGTGAGAGCTGGTCTTGTCTGCTTAGTGATTCCTAGGCCTTGTCTTCTTAGTGATCTAGGGCTGCATTGTGAGACACAGTTTCATTGAAAAGTAAAACAAAACAAAAAAAAAGTTGATTCTTGATCTTGATGAGCATATGTACAATACAATGTGTTTCAGCAAGGCTCAGACTAAAACATATCTTGTTCCTGAAAATAGCAAATATGCCACCATCTTCATTTTGCAAAGTAGTGTGGGACCATAACATAGGTATAACAAGATCATATCAGCCAAACCAGGACCAAAAACTTTCCAAATATAACAGAGCAAGTAAAGGGTCCAGCATCCTCATAGGGACACCAAAGAGATGAAGACCAGTAACAGATCGGTGTCTGTACTTCATGCCTTTTTATCTGAAAACTTGGTGTGTACGCCATGGAACTGATAAGCAGAGAACTCCATTTTGCCTAAAGTGTCATTACTGCTTTGTCATCAACACAGATGGGACCTACTCAAACCACAATCAACCAGTAATGTTTTGTATTGACCACACCTTTGTTTTTCCATTTAGACCCGATTCATCTTTATGGACTCTTCATCTTCTACCTTACTTCTTCTGCTGCTCAATTAATTAAAACTGAACTTAATTATGACCCTGAATCTCAACTTGTCAACAAATGCTGAGATTCATTACCCGCAGACTGTCTTTTCCCCCGTCCACACGCATATTTTATCTAGCAAAGCTTTTTATAATTCCCTGAACTCTCTTAGAGACTTTGTAACTGGTTGTAGTCATTTTAGAACTTACACAGATATAAATTGTAGAGGATCACAATAAAGCAGTTCCACTGTTGCTCAGAATTGCATATAATAAAGGGTTCTTTATTTAGGGATAGATTCACAGATCAATAGTCCTTTGCATGAGTGGGGAACAGGAACCAAATCCAGCAGCTGAGAGAGAGAGAAAGAGAGAGAGAGAGAGAGAGAGAGAGAGAGAGAGAGAGAAAGAGAGAATATGTCTCTATCTGTTTTTATCCAAGACCATGCCCAAACTGGTTCAGCATCTCAAAGGCCATTGGCTGAAGTTCTCCCATAACATCCCCCTTTTGTCTAAATAAGAGATCCAAGCCCAATATAAAACTATATACAATAGGAACAGGTATCAAGTATCAAGTATAAAATTAGAATTACAACCAGCATAAACAATATTAAGCAAAAAACATAAGCAAAAAATATTTCAATAATTATTCTATCCTAAAGCGTCTAAGTCTTGTATGATAAATGGCTTGACTAAGTCAAGAGAGGAAAACGACAACAACTATTTAGTCTTCAACCTCATCGAAGAAATGAGAAGGGAAATAATCCCTTTTTAAAAGATCCCTGCCCACCTCCCATCTTCCCATCTCTCTTTTTCTCACTGGCTCTCTCTGCTGTCTCTCTCTCTCTCTTCTTCTCTGCCTCTCCCCTCCCTCTCTTTGTCTCTCTTCCCTTCTGCTTCAACTTCCTCCAGAGGCAGATCTCTCCCCTTCCCTACCCCATTTTCCCATTCCCTGTCCCTTAATTGAAAACAAAACAAAACAAACAAACACAAAAAAACAAAACAAAACAAATAAATGTCCATATGAGCTCTATCTCATGGCATCTTTCTCTGGTGTTGTTTTTTTTTTTTTCTTTTTAATTGCAATAAGGAAAACCCAGCCTGGGGTGTGACCTTTAAGCACTTTCAATATTTTTTAACAATGTCAGGGGCTGATGACAATGACCAGAAGATTTAAGCAAGTGATGACATGATACTTGAACCCTGTATTCTGTGTTCATTTATACCAAGAACTCTATTTCTTCTAGAGCTAACAAATCATCTTTTCAGAAAACTCAGTGGCATAAATTTCTTCAAAATGAGGGTTCATGATTTCTGTCACTTCCCTATCTCCACACATCTTAAACAACAACATTGAGAAATCTGGCTGACTATTTATTCAACACTACACCTCTTTTGCATTATATGTTTTTAGCCTGTTTATGTTTAGAACATCTCTGAACAGGTTCTAGGAAGAGGCTTGATGTTTGTGTTTTCACCAGGTAAGTTTCAGAGACTACATAAAATTAGTGGAAGACACATTTTAATTTTCAAATGAAGGAATATAGTTAAAAGAAATTGACTCATTTATTATTGTAGTCATTTTTGTAACCTTGTGGTAGGACTTCTAAAAAGAATCAAGTGAATTTTTTTTTTTGAGACAGGGTTTCTCTGTAGCTTTGGAGCCTGTCCTGGAACTCCCTTTGTAGACCAGGATGGCCTCGAACTCACAGAGATCCGCCTGCCTCTGCCTCCCAAGTGCTGGGATTAAAGGCATGCACCACCACCGCCCGGCTAAAAAGAATCAAGTGAATTATTAAGATATCTTTTCTTGTTGCACTCCACCCACTCTGGTTCATATACTCTTTCCTCCTCCCCTTCTGCAGAGTTCAGTTCCTTGATTACACATGGAAAGATGCCACTTGGGACTATTATAAGATCTCTCACTCTCTGTATTTGTTCCATCATGTATCTTTGCATTTGTTTTCATCTACTTCAGAAAGAAGCTTCTCTGATGATGGTTGAACAAGGCATTTTTCAAAGAGTGTAGAAGAATATCACTAGTTATGTTATTGGTAAGTTCATTTAGCAGAACAGTAGTATTTGATTTCCCCTTGGTTCCTGGCCTCGCTAGTCTCAAGAACTTGGTCATTGAGACAGTGTTGGGGATATGTTCAATCTAATGGAGTAGATCTTAAACCAATTAGATCCTGGTTAGGTAGACATATAAGTTTGGTGCTACTATTGCACTAGGGTATCTCGCAGGCAGGACACCATTGTGATCAAAGGATTTTTGGTTGGGTTTGGTGTAGTGTGGGAAGACCTTCTGTATATGTGAGACTTATATTTGTTAATAAATATAAAAAAAAGCTGCTTGGGCCTATGACAGGGTAAAATAGAGCAAGATGGGAATTCCAACAAAGAAAAGATGGTAGAGTTAGAGAGATGCCATGTAGCTATTGAAGGAGAAAGGTGCAAGTTGCCAGCCAAAACCTTACCAGTAGGCCATAACCTTCTGGTGATTTACAGATAAATAGAAATGTGTTATTTTAAGGTGTGAGCTAGGTAGGAATGCACCAGATTCATTGGACAAGCAGTGTTGCAATTAATATAGTTTATGTGTGATTATTTTGAGTCTGGGCTGCCAGGAAACAAACAAGCAGCCTCCATCTACAGATTTGCATGCCAACATTGGCTGACTACATCCACATAAAACCTGCGAGAGCTAAAAATTAATTCTAGACAAAAAAAGAAATAAAAAACAGAGCTTATTGTAACTTCTTCATGCTATATTTCTTTTTCAGATGAGTTCTGTTTGCTAAGAGCAAACACAGGTGCCAAAGTTCCTTTAAGACAGGTCTTTCTGACTTAGTACTGACAGAGACGGCTGCATGGCTTCTTTGGCCGGGGCTTCAGCTTTCTGGCTCATGCTATTTGCATAAACAGCTCTGGCTATTTCAGGAGGCTAAGCACTTAAACTGGGTCTGAGAACAGCATGTTAAAAATTGCTTAATGGAGACATAGACCCACTGCAACCCTGGAGCTGGGTCAGAGAGAATGGCTTGCAGAGCTGGCAGTAAACTTACCCCCACCATGTTGGATTGGGTGGAGCAAGCCAGCATGGCCATAGAGTTGGTCCTAGCCATGCCTGTTTAGTACTTAAAAAAAAAGTGTTCCTGAACAGAAAATTATTACAGATATGCAATAAAGACAGATTCAGATGAAAACAGAAAACCCTCTGTATGGGTCACAGTGTTAGGAAAAAATGTATGTAGGCTTGAGAGAGAAGATAAAGAGTATAAAGATAGTCATAAAAAGAAGTAAAAAATAAAACAAAGTCTTTAAAGAGACTGAGTATAAACAATCATAGATTAAAGGAGTAAAAATAAATGAGCCCTGTAAAAATGGAATATACACAGAGAGTCTGTATTATGCATATTGTTGTATTTTCTTTGAATTTTTTGTATGTAGAGAGATATTTGTTTCTCGTGGCTGCTAAGCAAAATGAATGAATATGTTTTAAAGGTATCTTGTCTTAAAAATTTGGGTCTAGGAATATGCTGCTTTGGAAATGAGTTTCTGCTTTTGTTTCCACAGAGGATAGAAATTTATGAATTTCTTATGAGCTAATATGGTTTGCTCAAACAAGACCCCCTGAAACAGTGGCCCAGATGGTCTAATATCCATGACAACTTCAGGACTTTAGCTGAGATGGATCTACCACATAGGATACCCCATGAAAGACCTGATAAACAGCATCCCCAATCCTATTTCTAAACAGGAAATAGTGTAGAGAATAATGCTCAAATTACTTAAATGATTGCTTATAAATATTTGTTTAAATTTAAGAGTGGGTATGCTACAGAGATGAATACTTTGCATAAGTATGGATCTTAGTTTATTGATACAAATTTAAGGTCAATTTTGTTATATATTTATTTCTGCTCTTGATTAAGGTATCATATTTGTGCAGCTCATTTAAAAATGTATAATGAATACATAATAAATACAAGTTAATAGTCATCTATAATAGTCAAACTTTACATGTTAGATTTTTTAGATGTACAGAGATATATTTTGGATTGATAGATGTTCTTTAAACATTACAAATACTAATAGAATATGGCATTTAAAATGTTTTAAGAACTTAACACTTTTCATCACAATGAGACACATCTGCTCCTGGCAGCACCAGTCTACTTCAGGAGAATGGTGGGTATCAAGGAGTCTCCTCATGGTGTTTGTTAGACATTTGGGCTAGAAATTGCTCTTGCCTGTAACACATAATGGTATGCTGTATGAACTGGGCAGTCAGGACCCACAGACAAAAAAAAAATCTCCTGAACTTTTAAAGGTAAGACAGTCCTTAGGGATTTCTGCTTCATGAAAGAGTCTGCCAGACATTCTGCAGGATACAGAAGAAAGTGACTGACAAACTGCCAATGTAGGTGAAAATATCTTTGAAATTTCCTACTTCATGAAAAAGTCTGCCAGATACTATGGGCCTGTAGGCTGAACATGGATGCTCCAATGTTAAAAAGAACTTTGGGTGACTGTCCAGGCAACAAAATGTCTCTGTCAATTATAGTTTTGGAAGTTGCTTACAATGCACTTCCTGTTAACTTTAGTAATATTGTAGCCTTCTGGGGTCTTTAATGGAGCTGAAACTTAGATAGTTACAATTATAGTTTTTCTTAGTTATGATAAAAGATAAAGTAGATATAAATGTTATAACTGTAATTCTTGCTTGATACCTGTTTTGTATATGTAATTTTACAATGTTAAAGTTAAAACCTTTTTTTTTTAAATTTGGACAGAAAAGGGGAAATTATGTGGGAAGCCCTTCTGTATGTGTGTTGCTTTTATTGGTGCTCACTTCCCTCAGCACTGGGATCACATCTGGCACAGACCTTTGTAGGTAGTGTGTGCTGCCAGTCTCTGTGAGTCAATATGTTAACCCATTTTGCTGTGTTGATAGAATAGATAGTTCTGGATAAAGAATGGAGTGGAGGAATGAAATTGGAGGATCAAAGGGGAAAGGGAAGGTAATATATATATATATATGGGTTAAATTAATATGCTATAAAAATCACCATGTGGCAGTGACTTACCGGGTAAAATTTCCACCATCTGTCTCTGGCAGTTCCATGGTATTCCCTTTTTCTCCCAGAATTCAGTTCTGTCTTTCCTGCCTACCTAAGTTCTGTACTATCAACAGGCCATGGTAGTTTCTTTATTCATTAATTGTAATCACAGCACACAGAGGGGAATCACACATCACCTTCCCTCCCTTCCTTTCTTTTCTCCTTCCTTTATTCAGAATAGGTTCTTTAAATATATGTTATAGATTCTAGTTTTATGTTTTTATAGGATTCCTGTGGGCAACCTTGTATGTCTCTGCATCTGTATATGTTTCTCCTGATTTTCCTTTGACTTTTTAAATTCTTTTTTAAATCCTATTCCAATGTGCTTGCTTTTGTCTTACTGTATTTTATTTTATTACTATTCTTTAGATGCCTATTTATTTCTTTTTAAATTTTACTTGATCCTCGAAACTTGGCCCATTGTTTAGCTGTGGATTTCTGCATCTTCTTCCTTCAGTTGCTGGATGAAGGTTCTAGGATGAAATTTAAGATAGTCATTAATCCCATTACAAGGGATGGTCAGTTCAGGCACCCTCTCCACTATTCCACTATTGCTTAGAGTCTTAGTTGAGGTCACCCTTGAGATTACTTGGAATTTCACTGGTGCCATGTTTCTCACTAACCCCATAATGTCTCCCTTGATCAAGATATCTCTTTCCTTGCTCTTCCTCTCTGTCCATCCCCCATTTTGACCATCCTATTTCCTCATGATCTCCTCCCCTGGCCCCTTCCACTGTCCCACTTCACCCCATGCTCTCAGTTTATACAAGAGATCTTCTCTATTTCTCCTTCCCTGGATGATCCTTGTATGTCTCTCTTAGGGTTCATCTTGCTACCTAGTTTATCTAGATTCATGGATTCTAGGCCTGTTATCTGTTATCCTTTGCTTTATGTTTAATATCAAATTGTGAAGGAATACATACTGTGTGTGTCTTTCTTGCTCAGAATGATTTTTTTTAGTTCCAACAATTTTTCCTCAAGATATCATTGATTTTTACTGCCGAATAATATTTTATTGTGTAAATGTACATTTTTTAGAATTTTAAAAATGATTTCTATTTATTTCTTTTAGGGGTGTGCATGCTATGTGCATATGTGGGGTTCAGAAGACATACTACCTATTTTATTATTTTAAAATTATTCATGGTATATTTTTATATTTTTTAAATTTTTTATTGCTTTATAAATAATACCATTCAAAATTCTACTTCCTCCCCTCTTCCCATTTCCCTCCTGCTTCCCCACTTACCCTACCCCCATCCCCCAGTCCTTAGAGAGGGCAGTGTACCCTGCCATTTTCTATATTTATTCTTTGTTTGGGGGAATTTAGAGTGGTTACCAGGTTCTGGCTATTATGAATAACTGAACATAGTTGGGCAATTATCCAGGACCTAATGACTCTCTGTAGTTTCACATTGTCTATTATTATGCCCCTCTTTTCATTTCTGATTTTGTTAATTTGGATTTTTTTCTTTGCCTTTTATTAGTTTGGATAAGGGTTTGTCTATCTTGTTGATTTTCTCAAAGAACAGCTCTTTGTTTCATTGATTCTTTGTATGCTACAAGCCTCAATATTATATAGTAATTGCTCAACCATCTTTTCAAGAACAACATATCAGAACCAAGGTATCTGGTAAAGGTTAAATCAAAAGGCAAGGCTTTTGGTACTGTTGCTTTGTGAATAAAGTGGTTGTCCTTTGTAGTAGATTTTTCGCTGTAGCTAACTCCCTTTATGTTACATATTTGGGGATTAATTCCCACAGTTCAGAACTGTTTAGTGAAAACATTTTCCCACTTTTTTCCCACGGCTTGCTTCTCTCTCCTAGGTAAGCAGAGATATCTACCTTCCTGTAATTATCTTTATCAGCAACCATTTGGTCAGTATTTAGACAAAAACATCCCATTTAAAATATTCTCCAAGGACAACAGATTGAAGACTACTTTAATTGTTTTCTAATTAGTTAAGCTATTATCATAACCCCTCTGATATTTTATTTGATCATTATTGTTTCTCTTTTTGACTGTCCCAATACTTTTTGCAAACTTTGTCTTGTCATTTTTTCATCTCTCATTTTTCAGGGTTAAAGATGACTTTATTAAATCAAGGGCATGGATTTGTTCCAATCTTGTCCATCTTGTAGCCTTCAGTGGAATGTTCTAGATAATTTCTAGAAAAATAATATTTTAAAAATGATAAAAGAAAAGCATATGGACAAATTGAGTGAAGGGTATCTTAAGTCTTCTGTTAAATTGGTCTAATGAATGTGTGACAGATAATCTACTTTGCTGACAAAAGTATGAAACAAATTCAGAATTTGACATTGATGAGAACACAAAATGTCATTATACATTCTAAGCTACCAAATGTTCTCAATTGTTCTTTAAGCCTAAAGAAAGACTAGTAATCATTTAGCATGTTCATTCATAAGTACATCCTTTCACTACAATTTTTTGAGATTGTAATTTAGTTACAACATTTCTTTCTTCTCTTTCCTCCCTCCAAACCTCCCATAGATCCTTCCCTACTTTCCTTTAAATTTAAGGCCTTTTCCCCCTATAATTGTTATTGCAAATATTTATTTATATGTACATTCATATAGATTCCTAAATATAACCCATTCTGTCTGTAAAAAGTTATTTGTATGTGTGTTTTCAGAGTTGATCATTTACCACTGGGCAACAAATTGGTGTCTTATTAAAATTTATAATTTTAATCCAAGTTATGAGATACAAAAATACAATTCACAAAGGTTTGGCTACTGTTTACTGTTATAGTAGTCTTTAATATTAATTGATAATTTATATTTTACATCTACATTATGACAAGAGACTTTTTTTTTTATTTTGAAACAAAGTTCCTTGCAGAGATACTTGCTTAGTCTTCTAGAGAAGTTGGGAAGGATATGGGTTATTGGCTCCCAGGATATGTATCTTTGACAAAGATGGCTCTTTATCCTTGACAAAATTCTTCTTGGAAGACAAATTAGCAAATGGCAAATACGTTCTTCAAAACACATTAGCTATGTGTCAGGGACCATTGTCCTAAAGATGATAGTAAGGACCATTTTCCTAAGGATGTTTGCAGAGAGCCACACATCCCAACTATCTTGAGAACTTTTTGTTAAAGAAACCACAGAAAGAATGTTTCTGCTTACACAAAAAACACCAGGTGTGCTAACTAGTGACCTTTGCTACCCCCTACCCCCCACCCCAAGCCAAGTTCCTCATTCAAGGGCTATATAAGCTGTAACCATTACCCTAATAAAAGGAGACCTTGACAGTTGAATTCTGCTTGGTCTCTTTCTTTTCTCTTGCCCATGATTCTTACAGGTAGAGCCCCTTCAGACCCTGAATAACCAGACTTGCTGGATGGGTCAGCTATGCTTGTTAGATCACAGCCTTCAGGCCTTGTAATTGCTGCAAGTGGCTATGCTCTGTCATCCCGCTGCCATGATGACACTGCTTTGCAGTTGTTTTCTTGTTGTTATTGCTGCTGCTGCTACTACTGCTAGTACTGCTGCTGCTGCTATTGCGGTAGCAACTGCTTCCTCAACAGCCCCAAACCATGAAATAGCATCTCCACTTTCAGTATAACTCCACAGACCAGATGGTTGTCTGGATGGGACAACTTGGCCAGGTGGGGCAGCCTGGCTTGGGGGCAGATAGCATCCACCTGTCAGCAAGCCCTACAGCTGTGGATTCTGTAGCTACAACAGTTGAAGAAGTGCATTGGATCCCAGACTAGCTGAACCACATAAGTTCTCAATAGCATATGCTGGCAGGACAAGCACAGGCTTTGCATCTTATCTACCAACAGATTGCCACATCTTATACTAGTTACCAGGTGTAAGAGGCCTTTGTCCAGTCTCTGAGATGCAAATACAATCCTCCATATTCCAAATCATTAATGGGGATACAGCCTCAGCCTCTGCCAAAAACTGGTGCCCCCAACCCAGGACCTACAGTCACCATAAAAAGGTCCATGGTTCAGGAACACCTGGGGATCCCTAAAGGGAATGAAATTCATCCCACTCCCCAATGACTACCCCCAAGAGGAGGATGCCATCCAGAGAACTGTGCCTGTTTGGTGACACATACTAGAAAAATTTGTAGATGGTTTGTAACATTTGAGAACAATGGCTGTTTGTTATTGCCTTTTCCTTCATGTTCTTAGACACTTTATCCTGCAATTCCAGGCATTGAGGCTCATTTCATTAAACATAAACAAGACTGTGACTCCCAAGCATACATGGGAAATGTGAGGTTCAAACAAACAATACAGATATCATTTTTGTTGATGCTGTTAAAAGCCAGTTGATTCAAATATGCTTCATCTGCTATTCCACCTCTTTTTTTTTCCATTTTGTTTTATTTAGAGACAAGGGAATTGTTTGGATTCTTTTTGTCATCATTGTTGGCAACACAGACCTATTAAATGGGGGAAAAGATTCACTGTATTCATATTTTTATCTGTATTTTTAGGATTTAAGCTTTTATGTGTAGAAGTGAGAAAAAAGTTATACTTAGAAACTGGCTTCAGAAATAATACTTTTTATAATATGTCCCAATAACAAGCCAAAGTCATTTGATATTTTATGTTTGTTTGTTGTTGTTTTGTTTTTTCTATAGTGAACTCTGTGGACTTAATCAAGTATTAATTCCGAATGAGAGGAAATGACTCCAACATCTGCAGATGAACACACTCACAATATGTATTTTTACATGCTGGCTAAAGCCAACCTCTTGTCTTGTGATTCAGAAATTGTTGCCTTTTTTCTGTGATAAAGCTGATTTTAGGCAAATATAGAATTTATTACACTCTTAGACAATGCTAATATCAACAATTACTTAATAATGTATCTATTTAGCATAGCATATAATGACATAAAATAGAAAGCATCTTTTATTGTATCTGTAGAAAAATATATCTGAGTTATATGATTTCACCCAGCAGAATTTATCAAATATCCTAATATACTTTTGAAATTCCCTTTTATTTTTAATGGATCTTTCCCAGTTTTCATCTTCCTGATGATCAATTGGCTCACCATTTTCTAAAAGAGCATGCCTTTAAAATGTGCTTCAGGGATGCATGCATCTAAAAGTGGCCTCTCTAGAAATTTGTTAAGCTTTTTTCATTCCCAATTAACCCCTACCCAGGCATTGTGCAGATTCAGTTTTGCAATCATGTCTACAAAGTCCACAGATTTCTTCTTTTCTTTAGACATGCCAGAGAGCAGCAGTACCTGCTGTGATTAGACAAAAAACAAAATGTGAATACAATTTTAGCCATGTCCTTCATTCTCCCTCAGAGTCATTAAGCATTAATAACCTCGAGACCACAGATGAAATGACAATATTCAAAATGGAAGTAAAGTCTTTTTTGAATTAGAAAATAAAAGGATATTGCAGGTTATCACTGGATACTCTCATTTAATTTGCAGGAAGTCTAAAGGAATGGTTGAAAATCCCACTTAGTATTTGACCCTTATGTACAATGATCAAATAGCCACCAAGATAAGCAATTAAAGCAAGTTAGTAAAGGCTGGATTTCAGTGGAAATGCCACCATCTTGAGTAGACCTTTACTTAATTCTAAAAGCACTTTAGAAAATTAATGATGTGCTTTTTGCCTATGTAGAGAACAATCATATAAGTCAGGTTTGCTCTTAAAATCCAAGTATTTAAACAATATTTGCTTTTCAGTCTTTATTAATTTAAAAACAAACTTTTAAAATTAAAATTACAATGGAATATTTTTCAGGACATCATAAAAATTTTGAGTTTTAAATAAATGAGTATTTGAGTTAATTAAAGCATGTGGTCTAGGTAAACAAATAGTCATGAAAAGGTCATGGTTGATTAAACACATAGTATCATTCTCATTCAGACCTACTAAATCAAATTGTACCTCTTAGGAATATATTGAAGATATTTCTAAATATCTCATAAATTTTAAAATAATAGAATTCTCTCAGACATGTAAGAAGTAGAAATTAGTAAACAGGTTATTATAGGGGAATTGAGATCAGTTACTTGACATAATCAACTGCTGATTTAGTTGACTGTTGTCCAGATCTTCTGAGGTCCAACATGATTATTTTTGTTGTTCTTACTAGTTGTTCCGAAGACATTGGGCCAAGTTTGAGGTGAGAAGTATGAATGTAAGCATTTCTTTTCTGAAATAATAAATTATACACTTTTGGAATAAGTGTCAGGGTAGCAGAAAAGCTCTTTAAGGGAAAAATTCATTCTGATCAAGAGAAGGAACCCTCTGGCAGAGTGAAGACCTGACATTTCAGGTCCAGGGAAATGAGTTTTCTTGAGGAGTACCCAAGAGAAAGATGGGACCAGCCCTAGAAAGGGAGACTCACCTTTAGTCATGCTCCAGGAGTGGGCAGAATAATTATTCCTTTAACCAGCCAGGGTACTTTTCTTTCTTTTTTTTTTTTTGTTTTGTTTTGTTTTGTTTTATCTTTTATTATTTTTTTTAAATGTATTTATTTATTA
This sequence comes from Chionomys nivalis, assembly GCF_950005125.1. Taxonomy (NCBI): domain Eukaryota; kingdom Metazoa; phylum Chordata; class Mammalia; order Rodentia; family Cricetidae; genus Chionomys; species Chionomys nivalis. The sequence continues at coordinate 17,186,751 of NC_080088.1, forward strand.
AAGATTTCTGCCTTCTCCCAGCCACCACCTCCCATTTCCCTCCCCCTCCCCCATCAAGTCCCCCTCCCTCATCATCCCTAAGAGTAATCTGGGTTCCCTGCCCTGTGGGAAGTCCAAGGACCACCCACCTCCATCCAGGTCTAGTAAGGTGAGCATCCAAACTGCCTAGACTCCCACAAAGCCAGTATGTGCAGTAGGATCAAAAACCCATTGCCATTGTTCTTGAGTTCTCAGTAGTCCTCATTGTCCATTATGTTCAGCAAGTCCAGTTTTATCCCATGCTTTTTCAGACCCAGGCCAGCTGGCCTTGGTGAGTTCCTGATAGAACATCCACATTGTCTCAGTGTGTGGGTGCACCTCGCGGTCCTGAGTTCCTTGCTCGTGCTCTGTCTCCTGCTCTTGATTTGGACCTTGAGATTTCAGTCCGGTGCTCCAATGTGGGTCTTTGTCTCTGTCTCTTTTCATCGCCTAAATGTTTTTCTTTGGGTTCACCTTCTTAATTAGCTTCTCTAGGATCACGCATAATCAACTTTATATGGAAAAACAAAAAACCCAGGATAGCCAAAACAATCTTATACAATAAAGGATTGTCTGGAGGCATTACCATCCCTGACTTCAAATTCTATTACAGAGCTACAGTATTGAAAACAGCTTGGTATTGGCATAGAAACAGAGAAGTCGACCAATGGAATCAAATAGAAGACCGTAGCTTTAACCCTCAAACCTATGAACACCTGATTTTTGATAAAGGAGCTAAAAGTATACAATGGAAAAAAGAGAGCATCTTTAACAAATGGGGCTGGCAAAACTGGATGTCAGCCTGTAGAAGAATGAAAATAGATCCATATCTATCACCATGCTCAAAACTCAAGTCCAAATGGATTAAAGACCTCAATATCAGTCCTAACACACTGAACCTGATAGAAGAGAAAGTGGGAAGTACTCTACAACACATGGGCACAGGAGAACACTTCCTACGTACAACCCCAGCAGCACAGACATTAAGGGCATCATTGAATAAAAGGGTACTTTTCCTAACCAGAATTGGCACTGGCCAGCACAATCCTTAACTAAGTAAGTCACCATAGCTCGGTCCACCTTTCTTCCTTTGTCTCTTCCCTCCTACCTCTCTCTTTTTTTGGATGTAGTTCAGAATGTGAACATACTTTTTGTCATCTTTGGGCTTCATAGAGCTGAAATTTAAAATTTGTCTGTCCTAATTTTTTTAAAAGTCCTGGTGAAATTGTTTTTGAGCTTCCATTTCAGTCTGTACTTAATATGTTTTATTAGTGAAACTGTGTTCCCAAGAAAGGACTCCATTTTCTCATATATCAAAAGTAATCCATATAGTTCATTGCTCCACACTAGGAGAAATCTTTATTGTGATGTCTATTTTTTTTTAAGTAATGAAATCACATATTTTTAGCTTTTCTTCCTCTGGTTCTTTGTCTTTCATGGGAAAAGCTGAAAACATGTGGAATTGCAGGGAAGCTGTACAGATAGTAGCAACCTTAGTAGTCATTGAGAATGAAATTCTTCCTCATGACCCCTTTTTCCCACACTAACACTAGAAATAGATATATCAAGTTTTCCCTCCTTAAAATTTAAAATAACTATAACAGCTACCATGGTACTGGTGTTGTGGTCAGCAGACTACAAGAAAGTTTCATAAAACTGAAAGGTACAGTGAATAAACAACAGGGTTCTGTAGAGGCCCATGAAGGGAAAGCTACTTTCTCCTGATGAAAGTTTAGATTCTGAGTCCTTCCTCTGGCCTTGGATACAGACAGACTAATTTAAACTACCAAAACATCACCAAGAACTCACAGAGGCAACTCCAGTTCTCTGATCACAGAACGTCTCTCATCAATTATAAATGTTTAGTTCTTATATTTCAAAGTCCCCTTATAATGGTATGTAATGTGTCCATTGTAGGAGATAACTCATGCAGTCCCTTTGTCTATCTTTAATAGTCTACCAAATCCTTATTTCAGAAGCACAGAACTTACACAGGTGTCTGCACTAAGTCCTTGGTGTATATATTATAGCTTTCAGTTTAGTAGATTTATAGGACTCCTGAGTGTGTGAACAAGTGGACTTTTGTTTCTCCTGTCTTCTCTTGGAGCTCTTTTCCTTCTGTTGTTTTGCCTTGTCCAACTTTGATGTGTGGGTTTTTATTTATTTTATTTTGTCATGTTTGGTTGTTATCTCTTAGAGACCTACTGTTTTCTAATGAGAAACAACCAAACAAAAAGACTGGATCAGGATGGTAGGGAGGAGAGGAGGACTGGGAAAAGTAGTGGGATGGGAACTGTAATCAGCGTATATTTGATGAGAATAGAATTTGCTTTTAATAAATGTTGGTGGGAGAAAACACAGGTGTTCACTGCTTGGAAAAGAGGAGTCTAGTGTCCAAGGAGACTCCCATTTGTGTTCGTGAAAAGCTCTGGTAACAGTGTATTTGAGGTCAGCTTAGCTATATAAGATCCTAACTCAGAAAACCAAATAAATGAATGAATAAGTAAATCTATATAATTTAAAATGCTGAACAACATTAATTAACTATCATTTTTAGTTTGAAGACAAACATTTTAATTTTCTAGCAGAAAAAGGAATTTTAGTATATTTTAAAAGTAAGTTAAACTAAAATTACCAAATATTAAAAAAAGAAGAGTTTGAAAAGATGGCAGCAACTGGCAGCACCAGAATTGGAACACCTCAGAGTCCAAGAGACTCATAGAAGCTCTGAGGTTTGACTAGGCCAAGAAAAAAAGTCTTCGGGGTCTTCAATAGCTCCAAGAACTTAGGAGGGAGATAAGTCTTTGTGGAGAAATGCTTTTGAAAAGTAGACTCCCAATATTGGAAGGAGAAATGGTATAATAGAGCCAGAACCAGGAGAGAATGACTAATCTACAACCTTTCCTGCCACTTCTCAACCAACGGTCTGCAAACATGAAAGTGTAGTCTGGTAAGTCATTTGAGTGGTAGACATTTATGGCATGAAGGTATGTGGCAGCCAGGAGTTTACACAGAAACTGCCCCCAGGAAACCCTGCCTAGCTGCAACATCACCCTGTCTCTAAGCAACAGCAGGATATCTAAGTTGAGTCTCTGAAACATCCAGTATTTATGTATACTTGCTAGTTTTCCTTATGGTGTTTATGAAGTAAAATTATTTTGTTCTGTTTATAATCATATATATGCATATATAAATTTTATAATCTATCAATCTCTCATCTATGTATTTATATATCATCTATGTATATTTAAGAAGTAAATGTGCCATTAAAGATAGTTTTTAAATAGGAAACTACTAAATAAAAACTATTTTAAATAAAAAACTATTTAACAAAGTTAATATCAAGGGAAATATTTGTGAAAATGTGGGGAGATGAACATAAAATATATCTTAACACATTTTCCCATCTAACCAACAGTTTCCATTTTTTAGAAAAAGATGATTAATTCAAAATTACAGTAAAAACTTAGCCTTGAGGTTTTGTGAATTTTAAAAAGTTTGTGAGTTATAAAATATTTGTGGAGCAATAGTAATGCTTTTGGAAATTTTTGAGCTCCCAAAATTTAGTTTGGAAAGTTGCCTAGATTTTTTTTTATTTAACATAGCCTTGTTCTAGTTCAATATCTGCATTTTTTTCAGACATGATTTTTATCAGTAAATGAAGAATGAGAGAAAGGGTTAATACTACCTGACTGAGGCTGAAAGGAAAGTTGGCTTGAGGATTCCTAAGTCATAGTTTGTAAACTAAAATTTCAGCTACTAAAGGAATATAAGCATTACAAAGAAATGGTATCAATGGATGTTTCTGTCCTTCTGGGCCCCGTAGTTATTCACTCCCAGGTAAAGATACAGGAGCTTATATTAATTATAAACTATTTGGCCTATTGATCAGGCTTATTACTAACTAGCTCTTACAACTTAAATTAATCAATAATTTTTATCTACATTTAATCATGTGACTTGGTACCTTTTCTTAGTCAGTCATTCTCATCTTGCTTCCTCTGTGTCTGGTTGGTGACTGTATCCCTACCTTTCTTCTTCCCAGAGTTCTCCTACTTTGGTCACCCTGCCTAAACTTCCTGCCTGACTACGGGACAATCAGTGTTGTGTTGTATCAATATGAGTCTAAAATCTTTACAGTATACAAGAACATAATCCCACAGCTAATTGGCAATGCACACACAATACACACACAGAGGAGAGAGGGAGAAAGAGAAGGAGAAAGAGTGGGAAGGAGGGAGAGTTTTAAATATTAGGGAAGATTAATTCTAGCATTTATAATGATTTAGAAGAGTTTAAAGAATAAATTAAAGATGAAGTTGGTCATGTGGGATCAGGTTAAACAGTATCCTTCTTCTAAAAGTAGATCCCTTTAGTTGTTAAATAATGTAAAGCCTGATGCTACCCATTGATATTTATTTTATTAAACTCACAAGCATAAACATAGTTATCAATGTCTTCTTTGAATAATCAAGAAGGCAAGAATTTAAGGGATTTTAAGATATTTAAGTACTTACACTATCAAAGACATGGAAGATTTAAACATGTGATATATCCATTTCTGACATATTTACTTGAGCAGTGGTTAAAAGATATGTGGCTCTGTAACTCTGACTACAGGTTACATTTTTCCTACTACTCACAATTCAGATTACAAACTGTTTTCCAAATGTCAGTTCTGAGATTAAAAGAAAATGTATTTCAGTTCAACCAACTCTATTTTCACCTGAAAGATACCTTTAAGAGACTCTTCATAATCAGTACACCTAAATCAGTGGCTGATTTTTGAAACTGTAACTTAATCATCACCAGATGACTCAGCAATTCCCAAAATACTCATCATATGGTGTAAAGGCATTGGTATCACCTTGAAAGAGGGAGCCATTAAGGGGTTAGCAAGAAACCAGGCATTAGGGAAATTCCCAGCATCTATAAGGATGACCCCAGCAAAGACTCCTAGCAATAGCAGAGAGGGTACCTTAACTACCCTTCCCCTGTAATAAGATTTTGACAACCATAATTGCCATCATAGAACCTTCGTCCAGTAACTGATGGAAGCAAAAGCAGAGAACCACAGCTAAGCACTGGGGCAAACTTCTGGAGTTCAGTCATAGAGAGGGAGGAGCAATATTAGGAACAACAGGCCCAAGATCGTGATGGGGAAATGCACAAAAACAGCTGACCCAATCAAGTGGATGCTCACTGACTCCAGACTGGTTAACACCTGCTTAAGACCGAAATAGACATTCTCAATGTGGGTGACAGATGTGTGACTTGGGCAATTTGTGGGGCCATTTAGCAGTGGAACCAGTACTTATCCCTAATGCATGAACTGACTCTTTGGAGTCACTTCCCTGTGAAGGAATACATCGTTCAGCCTAGATAAAATGGAGAGGGCCTTGGTCCCACCTCAAGTGATGTGACAGACTATTTTTGCCTCCCCATGGGAGGCCTCACCTTTTCTTAAGAGTGAATTGGGTCCGAGGTGGAGAGAAGGTGGGGGAAGTGGAAGGACGAAAGGCAGAGGGAACTAGGAGTGGTATGCAAAATCAGATTGTTTTAAAAATATAAAAAAGAATTAGTGTCATACCTTTTAAATTAGTGGTACGTTTTTTCCTTTGTGGGTTTAAGGCCTTCTGGTTTGCATTTCTAGTGGCACAAAAATGAACTTGCATTTGTTTCCCCTACAGTGGCAACCAAATTAACCAACAGTATGATTCATAGGAAATATTATTCTAAACAGCTGGTTTTAATATGCAAAATCTGAAAAGCTATCTTTAAATTCCCCAGGACATGATTTTGGGATATCCTTCAAATCCTTCGGTGCATGAAGATTGTCCTTGTGCAGCAATGTTGAAGTTGGTAGAGCCATCAGGACCTCTGTACCAGCGCCAGTTAGGAAGGTGACTTGGGGGGATTTCCTTTGAAAAGAACTGATCCTATTCTACCAGAGAGAACTAGCTCCCCTGAGACTAGAATGGGCCTAAGTGAAGACATCGTAAGATTTTAGCCCTTTCTGCAGGATAGTTCTTTCTCTGTGATTCTGTGTGATTCTTGATATGATTCTTCAAGTGGATCTACTTCCAATGCAGAATAGCAAGGCTTTTAGTCTCCAAAACTGTGAGCCAAATATTGCTACCTCTCCAGATATTCAGATCTAGTTCTAGCCAAATTTTACTTCTTATTGATTGATTGATAGACGGTGTAGGTTGAGCCTATTGTCTTACACTTAATTGCCTGTGAGCCAGGCATACTCTGTCTATGCAAATTTTCCACATGCAAAATTGAATCTGACTTACAAATGTAGTACACAAGTCTTTTTATTATTATTATTTTAAAGAAAAAAACACAGTGGAATATTGGCCAAACTGACACTTTGAATTGAAATTTCTCATACATTTTAGGTGTTTAATTTGATATGTTTTCAAATCTAGGTCCACAGATTAATGCTCCTTTTGTTTAAAGATCTGTTCCATTATCTGTACAAGCCTAATCAAAAAACCTCCACTTATTAGAAAGAAAGAGCTATGGATTTTGTGACAATGCATATTGAGTTTGCTAAAGAATTACCTATCACTTTTTTTCTAGATCTTAGAATTATAAAAGGAGTTGTCCTGCAAATGTTGTCAACAAAAATCTCCCTGTATAAAAAGTTACTGCTGCTGTATAGAAAGTTACTTGACTGGCCGGGCGGTGGTGGCACACACCTTTAATCCCAGCACTTGGGAGGCAGAGGCACGGGGATCTCTGTGAGTTCGAGACCAGCCTGGTCTACAAGAGCTAGTTCCAAAACCACAGAGAAACCCTGTCTCAAAAAACCAAAAAAAAAAAAAAAAAAAAACAAAAAAAAAAAACAAAAAACAAAAACAAAAATGAAAGTTACTTGACTATGTTAGGTCCTTGCCAAGAAGAACAACTACTACTCTCAGAACTGCTCTTTTACCATTGTACTTAGGGAATATGCCCTTAAGACTCGTTTCTCCATGTTAGTAAAGCATGCACTTTTACAACCTTTACACAGAAGTTTTAAAAAAAAAAACTTCTCCAAAACTACAAACTATGTTCATCTTAGTTGCTTAATCCAAAGTCTTCTACTTCGAGAGTTGACATTTTAACTAATCTGGTAAATTGTAGAAGTTACTTCTGGTATAAACATTAAACAATTCAATCTTAGAGGAACACTCAGGTTGATGTAATCAGTGGAGAATTTATTAGAAGTGGAAGTCCTGAAATTTGTGCTTTTAAATTACAGGAAACAAAACATGAAATTAGAAAAGAAGAAAGCAGGAGAAGGGAAAAAAGAAAACAATATGTGTTAAATTAAGTGATTATAATTTTTTATTTCCTGAAGTTACCAATAGTTGGTCAGAAACCAATTGTATTTTCATCGTTTCAATAGCTTTTTATTCTAATCCTTTAGTTGAATAGATCTATTTTTTAAAATAATTACCTACTCAACAATTTGCTAGATAAAATACAAAGGCAAAAAGCTCATCATTGTAACAAATTTTTAGCAATGAAATCATATACACAGTTCAAGTAATTTCTATAGTCCAATACCTAATTATGCACTTATTCATCACTTAGTTCACAGAAGTGAATGTCAAGCTAATTAGAACTTTTATTGGGCTCTTCATCCACAATGAAAATAGACCGTGGCTTGTAGTAAATTGGAGAGCACCCTGAATAGACTCTTAGTTCTATTGTTTAAAGCTATTGTTCCCATAGTGCAAATATTTCAAAAAATTGTCAGAACTATCCTAAAATGATTTTATTTTTCTGAAATCTGCATCATAGTTGATGGTAAAGGTGGTGCACATTAAATTAAAAAAAAAGCATTTTTCCTGCTTCTGGCATGTCCCTTTCTCTTCTCTCTTAATGCCATTTTCACATTCTATGTCAGAAAGGACAAAGACATTACCACTGAAACAGTTTTATTGTATCAGCATCTTAAAACTCTGACAAAGATGAAGACAAGGTTATACTTTCTCCCTGCATGGACCTGCACATGGATTTATCTGGTATTATCAGCTACTCACCATGACTTCTGAAATCTTTCTTCTCTGTTGTCTAAGTCACTGGAGTATACTCTTCTAAACCTGATGGTTTCTCTTAATCATTTTCACATTTTTGTGTCAGACTATGATTGATATACGTTTGGAAGTAGGGATTGTATCTCTAACCCTTAGAAAATGAACTGGAAGTAGTCATGTATTTGATTTTTCTGCATTTTCTCAGAGTATTATCCTTCCTCTTGCCTCAGTTTGCTTCTCACCATCTCTACTTCAGCACATTTCTGAGCAAATTTCAACCCCTGCTACCATGTTTTTTTTTTTTGTTTGTTTGTTTTTGTTTTTCCCTTACTCATTAATTGGCACTCTAGTAACTGGAACTTTCCATGCTTGAGATACTAACCTTTCACTCACTGAAGCTGAAACATATTCACCATGCTCCTTTTCTATTTCCAAATGGACATTGGTATATATACAAATGATCCTTCCTCTTCTAAGATTCATCAAGTATCAATGCGGCCAATAAATATTTGACTCTCTCTCTATCATTGGTGAGTATACTTCTTGGTTGTTCTGCTGGCTAAGTGTCATCTGCCTTCTTTTGTTATCCATACAGTGAGAAGTGTTTTTAGATATACCTGCAATAACAGGGCTAAATGCCAGAAACGCCAGAGTCTTATTCATTAAGGTTAGTAACTCATATTCATTAAGGTTAGTAACTCATATTCATTAAGATTAGTAACCTCCTTAATCTAATGAGTATTATTTATTTGTTTTAATGCCGTTACAATATAACAGAAATTTCTTTAAGTGGCTCTGGCTATACAACTTGGAGAAGGACTCTATTCCTGTAGCCCTTACCTGTTTTGTTATAACTGGTAGACTTTCTCTTTCTGTTCCTCACATTGTCATAATAAAACCTCGTTTTGGACAAACTCTATCCTCTTTTATATTTTTAAGCATAAAACTGAACATAGCCGGAAAACATGGTTGAACTTTAAATTCTGAACTGCCATTAGCGTGTGGCTTCTTAGTACCACCAAACAGCTCGGCTTTGCTTTTCTGGGATATTGACCATCCAACTCACAGTGAAATTCTACTCAACTTCCTGGAAGTTTTGTCTGTATTTTATCATAATTAATACATACCAGTAAATGACTAATTAAATCTAGATATTAACCCTGGTCTACAATCTCTAATGAAATGCAGCAAATATATACGGTATATAGAAATATGTATATTAAAAGATATTCCTTGGTTTCCTTCTAGGATTTCTATCATGAAACATACATTGTAAGTTTAAATTTAGAAATGTCACATTTGTTAAGTATCTGATAATTGAAAAGAAATACATTTTTATTTATCTAGTGATGTGGGATTCCCCTCTGTATGCTGTGAATATATTTTATTAACATTGGTTAATAAATAAGCTCCTTTGGGCCTTCAGCAAGGCAGAATACAGTAAGGTAGGTATTTTAAGCAGATAGAGGAGGAAAGAAGGCAGAGTTAGAGAAACACTATATAGGTACCAAAGGAGACAGATGCTCTCAAACCTTCCCAATAAACCAAGAGTCTTTGGTAAAATATAAAATAGTAGAAATGGGTTAATTTAAGATGTAAGAGTTAGTTAATAAGAAGTCTGAGCAATTGACCAAACAATGTTGCAACTAAAACAAAGTGTTTCTGTTTGATAATGTAGGGTCTGGGTGGCCAAAAAACAAAAGAGCAACAATATTTTATATATATATATATATATATATATATATATATATATATATATATATATATGATTATTATTCCCATTTTCAGCAAGAAAAAAAGATGTTAAGGGCAACCTTACAATCATGTGACCAATAAAAGTTAATGGGGGTTTTGTACAAAAGTTGTTTTTGGATTCCAGAAATAAATATTATGTGACATACTTGGCCTAGGAGTAATGAGGGTGGTATCATTTCCTGATGAACCAAAGATAAGAGTTTTATTTTGATCTCCACCTGAGAAAAGATTGTGATGCCCAAGCTGAACTGATAATATCATGAAAACACAAAGAAAAATTACTATAAATTCACTGCATTATTTTTGGTAAAAATAAATCATTCTGATTTTCTGTGGAATCAGGACTTTTTACTATTTATGTCACTGAGGTGACAAAAACATAAGAAAAACAAGAAGGTTTCTGTAGCTGTAAGGAAACACCATGACCAGAACAACTCTTATAAAGAGAAATGATGGAGGAAGGTCATTGGCTATTAAAGAAACTGCCTTGGCCCATCTGATAGGGCAGAATTTAGACAGGCGGAGTAAACAGAACAGAATGCTGGGAGGAAGAGGAAGTGAGCTCAGATGCAGGGCAGCTCCTCTCAGGGCCAGATGCGATGAAGCAAGCTGCCAGGTCAGACATGCTGAATCTTTCCCGGTAAGACTGGTGCTACACAGATTATTAGAGATGGGTTGATTGGGATATGAGAATTAGCCAGTAAGGGCTAGAGCTAATGGGCCAAGCAGTGTTTAAAAGAATACAGTTTGTGTGTTGTTATTTTGGAGCATAAGCTAGCCAGGCTGGGAGCTGGGTGGCAGGAATGCAGCCCAGAGCTCCTTCAACAGAATGGCCTCCAACGTGTGGATAACTGGATCCACAGAAAGCCTGAGAAAGCTTGGGAAAGAATAGAGTAAAGCATGTTTTCTTGGTAGCAGCAATTTCTTGGGTCTGCTCTGCTTGCTAAGAGAGGTTTCCTGATTCAGCTTTAGCTGCAAAGCCCTGCAGCTCATTAAGAGGTCCTGCCACGAAACACTTAAATGGTATTGATAAAAGCTGACTGCCTGCTTGTTTGTTTTCAGCCATAGCAGGAAAAAAGTTGTGCTGTTTTATTTAAATTGCTGGTTTTCTGGTCTGTCCTGCCAGGGCAAACTCTGACTCTTTCAGGCAGTCAGTCCGAATGAATGTGATCTGTGAGCAGAATGAGCCATAAAAATGGCTCCAGCAGTATCTCCACCATGAGGCTGGAAAGCTAAGGAATGGGCTGGATCCAGCCGCCAAAGCCACGGCTTTAATCCTACCCATATTGCTCAGTAAAAGGCTCATGTGGTCAGAAAAAGAGAGAGATACAGTAAAGAGAGATTCAAAGACAAAGAAAACCTTTAAATGATTTACAGTGTGTTAAAAATATATGCAAAAAAAAGGAAGAAAGAGAGTAGTTGGGTGTGGTAGTACACACCTTCAATCCCAACACTTGGGAGGCAGAGGGAAATTGACCTCTGTGACTTCAAGGTGTGGTAGCACACGCCTTTAATCCTAATGCCTGGGAGGCAGAGACAGATGGATCTCTGAGAGTTCAAGGACAGCCTGGTCTACAGAGTTATTCCAGGACAAAGATGTACAGAGAATATAAAATAAAAGTAAAAAGTAAACAAAATAAAGGTTAAAATAAAGCCGCACAAAGATGGAAAATACACAGAAAATCTTTATACTGTATGCTATTATGCTCTCTTTGAATTGTTTGAATACTGAGAAAAGAGCAACAACTGCTAAAAGATATATGTTTAAAAATGTTGCTGGACTAATCCAATATAGATATTTTGAAAATACCTTGACTTTAAAATTTGGATCTAAGGACATGATGCTTTGGAAAGGAGTTTCTTCTTTTGTTTTCACAAAGGATGAGACCCTGTGGATTTTTTCTATTCCAATATGGTATGATAGACCACGCCCTCCTGAAAGGTTGCTGTGAACACCTTCAGAAAATTACTTTGCTCAACTGCTGACTGAGATGAACCTAGCAGACAGGTTATCCCATAAAAGACCCGAATAACAGCGCCCCCATTCAGCAGGAAGCAGTTTGGAGAGAAATGACTGCATCCATATTCCCAAATATTGTTTATCAATGTTCTTTTACATTTAAAGGGGGATATGATATAGGTATGAATAATTTGCATTGATATGGATTTTGCTTTAGTGATTTAAATTTAAGGTCAATTTTGTTATATGTATATGTGTTTCTGATCTCAATTAAGGTATTGTGATTGTGTAGTTCATTTGAAAATGTAATGTATATAGGTTGTTAATAGATAATCATAATAGTCAAGTTTGTAGTCATGTTAGTTAGATTTTCTAGATGTGCATAGATATATTTTAGATAGGCATTCTTCATATCTTTCAAAAATTATAGAATATGGCATTTTAAATATTTTGGTAACTTAGAATTTTTCATCACAATGAGATACGTCTGCTCCTGGCAGCACCAATCTACTTCAAGAAGAAAGAAGATGGGCATCAAAGAGGCACCTTATGGAGTTTGATAGCCATTTGGGCAAGAAACTGCTCTTGCCTGGACTATTGCATAAACTGGACACAGAGAACCCACAGAGAGAGGACTACTGAACTTGCCTAAAGGTGAGATGATCTTTTGGGGTTCCTGATTCCTGAAGGAGTCTGTGAGACATTTTGCAGGACACAGCAGATAGTGACTGAACTGCCTTTGAAATTTCCTGCTTCATGGAAGTGTCTCTGGATACTATGGACCTGTAGGCCGAAGATGGATGCCCCAATGGTACAGAGGAACTTTGGGTGACTGTCCAGGCAGCAAGATGTCTCTGTGATTTCTAGAGTTTTGTAAGTTGCTTACTTCTCATTTACTTAAGTAATATTATATCCTTCTGGAGTCTTTGATGGAGTTGAAGAATAGATAGATAGTTATAGCTGTTTTCCTTTGTTATGATAAAAGATAAAATAGATGTAAATATTTAACTGTAATTCTTGCTTGATAACTGTTTTGTTATATGTAATTTTGCTATGTTAAAACTTATCCTTTTCATTTAAACAGAAAAAGGGAAAATTATGCAGGAAGGTCATTGGCTAATAAAGAAACTACCTTGGCCCATCTGATAGGGCAGAATTTAGATAGGCAGAGTAAACAGAACAGAATGCTGGGAGGAAGAGGAAGTGAGCTCAGATGCAGGGCAGCTCCTCTCAGGGCCAGATGCGATGAAGCAAGCTGCCAGGTCAGACATGCTGAATCTTTCCCGGTAAGACTGGTGCTACACAGATTATTAGAGATGGGTTGATTGGGATATGAGAATTAGCCAGTAAGGGCTAGAGCTAATGGGCCAAGCAGTGTTTAAAAGAATACAGTTTGTGTGTTGTTATTTCGGAGCATAAGCTAGCCAGGCTGGGAGCTGGGTGGCAGGAATGCAGCCTGGAGCTCCTTCAACATTTGATTGGTTGGCTCACTTACAATTAGAGGTTTGCTTTCTTATCATCATTGCAGGAAGTGAGGTGTCATAAAGGCAGGCATTGTGCTGGAGGTAAGAGTCAATACGACACAATTCCATGGAACAATCCCATCTATGTTTAGTGTAGGCTTTCTTACTTCAGTTTACCTAATTTAGAAACTCCTTCAAAGATATATCTACCTGGGGTTAATCTCCTAGGTGATTGTAGATACTACAAAATGACTATATTAACCACAACTGTGCTATGTAGGATTTAAAAATATCTTGTTTATTTCAAAACAATTACATTTCCTTTGACTGTGAATTAGCTGTTCATGTTATATAATATAGCATGGTGAGTCTAGCCACTGAGCTATAATGAGAATTTAATCTTATATGCAATAGTTCCTGATTAAGAACTCACCCTTTCAGAACTCACTTTGGAAAAAAATAGATTATCATTTCTACTTGCTTTGACGTTATCACCATGAGTACTCTAGACAGGCATGGATTAACCTATCATCAAACATAAAATCGTTTAAAGTTTGCTTCCACCTGTTATATTATATTTACAGACAGATACAAGTCCATGTTGAATATAAAACATTCTAAATCCATTTCTGTGTATAATGGTGGGGATAGAATGCTATAAAAGGCAGGGAATAGCAACAGATATTGAATGGTGAGATTTAGCCTGAATCTACAAGCAGGATAGATGGGACATGTAGATGCATGGTAATGCTGATCATTAGTTGGTTGACTTCCTCATTTCTAGTGCCCTAGAAGATTACATGGTAAGGTCTCTCAGGACTACCTTGCTGTGTGATAAGAACTGCATCATCAGACAGCCAAAGAACTCGACTTTAAAATGTGTTTAAATTTTTCTACAAGAGTTAGTGGTGATAAAAGAAATTTCTTTCCTCATCTGCCAGAGGATGACTTGATGACAGAGAAGCAGGCAAAGATGATGATGAGCTCAGAGCAGTGCCTACTGAGGGATTAATATCCTCAAAATTGTCAGGGATCAAATTCCCTCCCATGATTATAAAGGTCTGCTTGAGAAATTCACTCATCACACACACCACTGAAAGTAGACAGAGGCAAAATAGAAGCAAGCAGAAAAAACATGATCCAAAATGTGATGTGAGAAAAATTAGACCCGAGGACTGTACTACAGGAGGCAGTAGGGTTTGGGGGCTGCATTTACTTTGAAGATTTCTTAACTTTTTTCAGACTTACTGTAATATATTAATTACAAAATTCTGTAGGATCCCAGGTAGCTGCAGTGAGCCATGAGACAATGTGGCAGGTCCCCAAAGTGCAGGCAGACAGATAGGAATGCCATGAGACCACGCTGCAGGTCTCCAAAGATGGCTGGTCCCAGGCAGGGAGTCATGTGGCTGCAAGCAAGAGACAGGCACATCGATAGGTATGCCACACAGGGCGAGGTTAGATATTTATTTAGTGGGTTATGGAGGGGGAAGGGAGAAGAGCAGAGAGAGAGAGATAGGAGAGACGGAAGCTGATCAAAAATGACGAGACTCAGGCTGCAAGTAGGAAGGAGGAAGGAAGATCTGCCTGGGGATGGAGCTTGTCTATTAAAGGGACAGGACAGATAATTACACTTACTGTCTATGGCCATTTGTGGTCTTTGCTTTTGATGGTATTATCTTATCAGCCAGAGGAAACTGGTAGAAACTATTAAACTATCCATGTGTTCTTTAAGTAAATCAGTTGGTTCATACTTCCCTCCTTTAGTAATTTCAAATAAGGTAGCTGCTCTCCATTGATTATCAGAATATATTAATTCATTTTCTGAAAATTATGCAATCCATTCTATAGACCCTGAATGAATATCAGAAAATGACCTCTTGAAGGTATGGTTGAGGGAAAGGTTTTTAATTGAAGATATGAAAGAGAGTACACCAAGAGGCTTCTGGCACTGTACAGACTGAAGTTGGCCATGGGCCAGCTGTGGGTGAGAGGGAGAAATACTACAAATGGGAGAAGGAAGGGGGCAAATGGACCAAGAAAGGATCTGAGGATCAGGAGAATGTGTGGCCTAAATGGCGGGTTTATATAGGAAAGGGAAGTTGCTAGAAAAGAAGAGCAGCCCAACCCCTGGACACCTGAGGTTTAGGGTAGACAAGTGGAGTAAGAAGCCCTTGCAGAGAGGTGGGAGGTCTTTGAACTTTCCACAGGGCAGGGAACCCTGATTGCTCTTCGGGCTGATGAGGGAGGGGGAGTTGATTTTGGGAGGTGGAGCGAAATGGGAGGCAGTGGTGAGGAGGAGGCAGAAATCTTAAACAAACAAACAAACAAACAAACAAATAAATAAATAAATGAAAAAGACCCTTTCCGAACGACAAAAAAAAAAGAAGCCCTTGCAGGAGCCACACTTTGAGTGAACGGGCAAGGGTTTCTATATTATATATGAGTTTATCACCATATTTTTGGTGCCAGATTAAATATGACTGTTTAAGGCAAGATTTAGCTCTTTTTTTCTCCCCAAAAATCCAGCAGTCTACTAAACAAACCAAGGTTGTTAAATGTTCATAACAGTTTTGTAAATTTTCTAGCCTTACTTAGCTAAAATACCATTTAAAAATAACTGCCAGGTTACCAGCTTCTCTAGTAGGCAATGAATTTTTCCCTTAGAAAGTGAATTTAAAGATTATTCTTGTTTGTTTTTTTTTTTTTTTTTTTTTTTTTTTTTTTTTTTTTTTTTTTTTTTTTTTTCATTCCTGGCTGTTTAAATAAACCTTTCTAGAGACTCAGAATAAAGACTTTACTGAAGGGCTGTGAAATGGAAAAGAACTAAAAAACTGCAGTTGATGGATTAGCTCAGTATTTCCAGGAAGAAGAAATTTTTTAGTCTCTTCTGTTTCATAGTTTGTCTCAGTGGACTACACCTCCCGTTTTTTATCAATTACCTCCGGGCACTTCTCTACAAATGCTTGCAATTCTATAGACTGTGCTGGCCGACCTCGCCTTTACCTTTGGCTCTTTATCTTTGGATTCTATCAGAAGCTTTCAAGGGAACTATTGTACAGCCAGCTCTGGGAGCCTGAGCACTGGAGTGTTTCAGATCTTTTTTTTTCTCCTTCTTTTTTTTTACCCCCTGTGAAATAGCTGCAGATCCCAAGACAACCCTTTTCAAAGCAAGTACTATATTGTGAAGGAGGAAAAGACTTTTGGATTCATGCATGACAAGTGGATATATTTAATTTTCATTAATGTTTATTCTTTTGAATGGTTACTCTACAGGAAACAAATATGCGCAGCAATTTAACAAAGGGAAAATTGTTTCTGGCTCAAATATGATGATGATAATAATATTCACCCCTGAACTACATTTAATTCTTTCCAATTATTCTAAAGTTATTATTTTCTGTAGCCCTTTTGTTTGTATTTTGCTTCTTCAAATGAAAGCTTTTATTTAAGATTTGTAATAATTTTGCTGAATTTATAGCAAGTGAGCCATAAATGGTGACTTATAAAGGCTCCGAGGTAAATATTTCAGGGTGCAAATCAATTTCTGAACTTAACCTACTGATAAGTAATAAATTAGAAAAAAGACACATTTTGGTGTGTTTGTCTTTAAGGCAGTGAAAAAAGAAGTTGAAGATACACAAAAAGAGAAAGACTGCTCACCAACGTGTTCAGTGACTGGTAGGACTAATATTGTGAAAATAACCATCCTACCAAAAATATCTACAGATGCAATCAAACACTCAGCATGATTCAAATGCAATTATTCACAGAAATTAAGACTATTCTTGTTTTATATGGAAACACAATAAAGGCACAACATAATATCACTATGCTGGGAATAGTGTTAAACTTACATAGTGTTAAATTTAACACTGACCAGTTCTTGTACCCATAGATCAGCAAATACCTCAACTACTCAACCAAAAAGCTTTTGTTTTTTGTAGTAGGTGGGATTAACAGAGAGACTCTCAACTGGTCAGGCTAGAGAATAAGAAATGGTTATATGCTCAGCCCTAAATGTGGCATCAATATTACATATGTGTCTTTTTTCTAATTTATTACTTATCAGTAGGTTAAGTTCAGAAATTGATTTGCACCCTGAAATATTTACCTCAGAGCCTTTATGTTTTCTGGACACAGTTGAGCAGTAGTGAAAGTACGCATAAGACATGGTCAAATTCAAGCCTGGAATAATTTTAGCCTAGAGAGAGAGGTGTACAAAATGTCTAACCTGTAGCTAACCAGATTATTTGAAAATAATAGTGGGTAAGAGAAGAAGAGACAGTTTTCTGAAACCCTGTGTCCACTAGCAGTCAACCATTCTTTACCGGAATGACACACCAGCGAAATTATGCATACATATCAAATTGTGTGTTATGGATTTTACAAAAACATCAAAAGAGTAAACAAAGTTGTATGTGTATTGAAAGGGAAATGGATCTGAGGGGAGTTTTAGGAGGAGTGTGAATATTAACAAAATATATATGAAAATCCCAAGGAACTAATAAAAATGAGAAAAGGGGAAAAAAAGAAAAGGGAGAGAAAAGAAAGTTCTGTTTTTCTTTTTTACTTGACTTAACTTTAACTACAGAAATTCTAAATCATTTAGAATATAAATGAACTGTTATGCAAACATTGGTAGTGACATTGCTATTGGTCAGCATTTTGTAGAAGGAAACGTTGTCTTTTGTGAGTGTGTGTGTGTTTGTGTATATATGTGTGACTGTTTTCAATAAGGAAACTATGGAAATTTCATGGAGGATAAAGATGAGCAAATAGGAAACATTAAATTCTGAGTGTTTTGGTTTCAAAAAAAGATAGCTTTTTCTGTCCAAAATTCTGATGAAGAAAAAGTCAAAATACTTTATCAAGTGACATTGGCTATGATATCTTAGTACTCTGTAAGCCATGATATCTTCTTCCAGCCATATATTAAACTATAATTTCAAGATTCCATTTTATTCTTTATTATATATAGTCAATATAAGATAAAAGCTGTGCAGAGAAGAGTTGCAATATGATAATTTCATAAATATCCTATTATATAAATGGCACATTGCCTTGCTAGCAGTAGATAAAGTTTGCATTGGCAAAATAATAATAGGACTGCTTCATTTGACTAAACATTGGAAGTGTCCACAATCATCCTGCAATACCTAACCTAGGCATGTAAATGAACTCTTTCAAAGAAAATTTCACACAATTTTAGAACTACTGTAATACTGTATTCACTCATGTTCATAGACATATGTATATATAATATGTATATCTATGCAAACACACATATATGTATATTTGTATTTTCATGTATAAAATCTAGGATAAATTCTTTCACAGAAAAGAATCAAAGTCAGTTATGACTTGATGAAATAGTTCCACATATGCATTTAAAATAATAGTCTGACTTCAGTGACTACTGGCTCATACTGTAAGTTACCAAGGTGACAAGAGGTGTTACTGGACAAATATAATATTATTTCCCCTTAGAACACAAGTTTTTTTTTTCTTCATTTCCAAATTAATGCTTTGAGGTGACGTTTTAGTCCTCAGATTTTCCACTTTGTGGTGCTGGAATTTGAGCACAGAATCTTGCATATGTAGGAAATGGTCTACTGCTGTACTTTGCCTTGCATCTTCAAAACTAGTTAAGATAACGCAAACTGCTTTGAAGGCTAATTTACAAATGTACAAATTTAAATGCAGGTCAGCTATACTATATAAATCACTTGTAAGAATAAAGACATTTTTTCTAAATTTTTACTGACAAAATTTATTTGTATTCAGCTGATATCTAGGAATTCATCTACATTTTTTCCAGGATATGCGTCTTCATAAGTCGATATTGAATTGTATCTCTGCTTATCTTTCAATGACTGATATAAAACCATTTCATGCCTCTATTAGTATGTATATGTGTGTGTGTGCATGTGTGTGGTTATGTGTAGATGTTCAATTCAATAATCCATTCTTAAAAACACATTTTATTTATTATATCATTTGAAATTCTATAAATTACTCACAAGGACTAGCAATTGAAATATAAAACAAGTATTATTATTATTTCTTTTTTTCTATCATATATGTGTGGGTGTATGTATCTGTTTACATGTGTGTCTGTGTGTGTGTGTATGTTTGTACCGAGTTACATAATCTTTTTCAGTTCCAAAGAAAGATCATGATAGTAAAGTCTTCTGTGGATTCCAGGAAAATGTATTGCATTTTACTTTTTCATCCAAACTGTAATTATCTTTGAATGTGAAAATTGATTAAGACTAACTTATATAGTTAGCAAACATTAATTTTTTGTAAAAAATTGAGTTAGCAATTTCTTATTTAAAAAAACTGGATGCTCAGGTTCATGAGTGTCATAAATATTCAGTTATTTTGTTGTAGTCTGATAGTTCATGGATATTCACTTATATGTCAGCAGAATTTGAATATCTTACAGAGAAATAGGCATAATGGAAGAACTTTGTATTTATTTAAAATTATTATCATCATCAACAGCAAAATCTTCTTCTGGGCACGGTGTTTTCCACACATTAACTTTATTCAACATATTGCATCGCATGGTGAATTTTGTCTATTTGTTGAACTGAGTTGGGGTGAAATACCTTTTTAATGATTCTTAATTTTACAAAATTATTCTGGTGCTGTACTGCATGAGAAAATCTGCATTGAGTATGCAAATTTGAATTGGCTAAGGATGATGGTGGCTTTTTTAACTTTGAATATATCATGTCACAAATTGCATACAAGACACGTAAAATGTTAACATTAAAGACACAAAAGAGGTCAGTGCTACTGGTAACATCAGAAAGGACATTGAAGACCAATTTTCTCTAAATAAAATGTTAATTAAAAAGAAAATTTTCATTTTAATAAACTGATTTATCACTAGCAGTTTGCCTGACTTTTATAAAATTTGTTCAAACGGAACATATAAAACATTTTTTTATATCAAAGATCCTCTTAGGTATGCTTAGTTCCTGATATTAAATAAAAATCCTCATATATATCTATATTTTCTAATATTATAAAAGCATAATTTTATAGATACCACTTTTACTTTTACCTGAGACTTTAATTTTCTTTGTCCCAGAATGGAAATTTGTTTCTGAACTAATTAAATATACATGTTCAAAAAAATTGTGTTCATAAAAGCTTAGTGTTGTTTTCTTAGATAATTATATTACTAGTAAAGAAAATTTTATTTAAGGAATGAAATGCACAGTGGCATTTTAGTAGTATTTGTTTGTTTTCTTTAACATAATGAATAGTTTTTAATCAAAGTGTATAATTAGTAATAAAATAAATTGTTTGTCCATAAAAAAGTGAGTAAACACATATAACTATTAATGACATCTGAGATATACGCAAATCAAAAAAAATATAGAGAAAAACATAAGAATAGAAAAAGGAAAAGAGAGGGAGACTTTGTCTACCATCAGTTTTAGGATTTAACCCAATTCATTTACATTAAGTTGTTAAAATAGATTACATATATCAATAGAGGTATATTTAATGAACATATTTAACTTACTGTATATTTAGCTTTCTGTATTTTTAGGTCTAGCAGAAATAACATCCTTAACTTACTGTTTCTTAAATGTAGCAGAGATAACAAAGAAAATTCAGAGAAATTTTGTGTTTAAGGAATACACTATAGTCAGGAAGGGAAGCTCCTTTCACAGGCACTCAAGCTACAGAGTAGGTGCTGGTTAGAGATCTGTCAGTTTAGTTCAACTCTGAAGAAAATAGTAGCTCTGAGCTTTGATGGATAGGTTTTGATATTACTGTTATTTTAGAAAAGGAGCCTATCATCAATAGTTTTACGAAAGCTAGTTCATTATTTCATATTTTACCAAAACATTACCAGGCAAACTATTTCCACATTAAAATTTTCCTTGGATTTGATGACTATAATTTTTATAATTCTCTACCCTTTCTCTTTGATTTCATATATATATATATATATATATATATATATATATATGCAATATTCTGAAATTATAATAAATTTCAAGTGTTTTTTTCCAATGTTAGTCTGCCTTAGCATTTGTTCTTGGTAAAGGTCTATGTTACTCATCAACTTTCAATTAATATTTAACTAAATATTTGCAAATACTGATGACTGGGAGCTGTATTGCTGCCATTTCACAATCATGCTGCATTACAAACTACTCTACAGATATAATGTCTTCACTAGAAAATGCTAACAGAGTGAGTTCCAGTCTTCTTAGCAGATGATACTTTCAATGTCTACCTAAAAGAAGCTTACCATTCTTTTCAAATTTATTTAACTTTATTTTATGTACATTGCTATGAAGGTGTCAGATCCCTTGGAACTGGAGTTACAAACAGTTGTGAATTGCCTTGTGGGTACCGGTAATTGAGCCTGGGTCCTCTGGCAGTCAGTTCTTTTAACCCCTGAACCATCTCTCCAACACAAAGCTTACCATTCTTAATATTTCTTCAATTTTCTTATTTTTTTAAAGAATTTTTTATTGTTGTGCAGTGGTGGTTTACATCTTTAATCCCAGCACTTGGGAGGCATATTGGCAGGCAGATCTCTGTGAGTTGGAGGACAGCCTGGTCTACAAGAGCTAGTTCCAGGACAGCTAGGACTGTTACAGAGAAACCCTGTCTTGAAAAACCAAAAAAGAAAAAAAATAATAAAGAATTATTTCTCTCACTTGAGTATATTTTAGTCAGCAGACTATGAGATCTACATCTATTTGAAAATTTAGGGGTAGTATTAAATAGAACCGATCTTTGGTAAAGTCTTTTACTTCACTGTTTTTTTGCAGTATGTGGGTGAATTTCTTAAGCTTTGTATTTGGATTCATTCTCCAGGCATTTTCTATTGTGTATGTCTTGATACAGAACTGAATAATTATGGTACATTTATTTCAGCACTGCTCTCCATGTTGAAATATTGATAGTTGTTCTTTTCCTTGCTTGGTTTCTGTATTAATTTCAGCTCTGCTCCAACTATGACACATGTAATGTCTTTTCTCACTAGTTGTTTGTTGCTGCATAGCACATCACTGGAAGGTGGATCTCCTGGAAATTGTGTTATATTTTACATTGTTTGTGACACAGGGATCTGAAAGCACCTTAACTGGAAGTCTGTGTGTGGCAGTTCCAGTAAAGTCACTGCCAGTCTGCTGATACAGCAGCTTTTTCCGGACTCACCTAAAACAGGTTAAAACGTTTGCACTCCACATGATGTTGTCAAGCCACGGAATGTACTTCCATACTTGATATGTGGTTCTAACTGCCAGAATTTCTCATTCTGGGCAAGTGATTTTAATCATGGTCATTGATTCAAGAAGAATGGAAGGAAAGGATATTATGGATAAACAAAAAAGTACTTTATAAACCCAAATTCTAAGATGATATTTCACCATTCAGCTCTAACCTATTCTGAGAAATGCATCAACAAGTTTATTTATACTTAAGTATGGAAGATCATACAGGCATGGATCCTATGGGTTCAGTATATTATTATGGAACTTCATGATATGTTCCTTTCTATTAAGATACTCAGGTCTGTCTTTTATTGTTTGGAGTCTTTTGGCAATGAGTAGTCATCAAAGCAAGTATTGAAATTGCTTTTTATATTCTTATCTCTTTTTATGTACTTTTAAAAACCAAAAAAGAAAAAAAATAATAAAGAATTATTTCTCTCACTTGAGTATATTTTAGTCAGCAGACTATGAGATCTACATCTATTTGAAAATTTAGGGGTAGTATTAAATAGAACCGATCTTTGGTAAAGTCTTTTACTTCACTGTTTTTTTGCAGTATGTGGGTGAATTTCTTAAGCTTTGTATTTGGATTCATTCTCCAGGCATTTTCTATTGTGTATGTCTTGATACAGAACTGAATAATTATGGTACATTTATTTCAGCACTGCTCTCCATGTTGAAATATTGATAGTTGTTCTTTTCCTTGCTTGGTTTCTGTATTACAAATCTTGAATTCATATTTTGTAATTGTTTTAGTTTGACTAAAGCTATTACTATTAGTACCAGAAAAAAAGAAAAATTTAAAAGTAGAAAACATAATTTGGCTCATGACTTGAGAAACTACAGTCTCTGAGAAGTTGACCTGCACATTGGTAGAGAAGCAATGTTAGAAAAGGATTCTCCCCTAAGTACCCCAGGCAGCAAAGATTTAGAGAAAATAAGGGGCATCAGCTAAGGACAGATAGGCAATTACAGCCATGATATAATAAAAACAGCTTTATCACAAAGTCAGACTGCTCCCTCTATTACACATACAGGCTTTTATATGAAGTTGCTTCATATAAAATTACCATAGATTAAACAGAAAAATAATGACTAGAATACAAAAGACATAATGGAGACTGCATTTGCAAATTATTTATTTGTATGTATAATGTGTTTATATGCACACATATACAGCTCTGCTTACAGGGAGGTCAGAAGGCTGTATCTAATCCTTTCAAACTGTAGCTATAGGAAAATTCCTTCAAGACAACCCAAATTTTTATGTGGATGTTGCTTCTGTGGGAGCTGATGTCTGAGATCTGCTTACTAAAATTCACCCCAAATGACAGCAAAGTCTCCCAAAAAAATAGATTCAAAGAAAATGTTCAAATATGGATAAGGAATAAGTGGTATTTTCAATGAAGGATTCTTTTTAAAATGTTTTCCTTGAATATATGTTTTGTGAGACTTTGCTGTCATTTGGGGTGAATTTGTACTTCTCAGGTCTTACTTTTTGCATTTTTAAAATATTCAATATTATTACTGGAGAATGCAAGATAAAAATGGACACCACTTTATTCTTAGGATTTCCTGTTTTATCTTTGGAAACTGATAATGTTATTCAACTATGCTTCCAGATTTTCATACTATTTGGCATTTTCTTTCCAGAGTTATAAAAAATCTGCTCTTTGTATAATGAGACTTCCTTTAATATCCATTTAAAAACTACTGAGTTCATATTCTCTAAATAGGTTAGTGAAAGCAAACAGACACTTCCACTTTTGGGTGTCTGCTAGCCAATCTCCAGATATTCACTGTAATAATCTGTTATCAGGCACCATCAATATCTTTCTCATTGCGTTTACTAGCAGGGTTTTACAGTTGCCACCAAAGATATAAACAACTCTCTGCAACATCTGTATCAAGCTCTAGATTCTAACATTCACATTCACATTTATAAAATCATTTGGAGAATACTCTTTACATGAATGTGTATATGTTAATGTTTTGTGTTTGTATTATGCATGGTGTATAGGAATCTGTATGTGCCAGTGTATGTGGGAAAGTGTTCATTCAGGAACAAATGAACTTGCATGTGATATATTTGGAGGCTGGAGGTAAATTATGGTGTCTTTCCTTGATTGGTCTACTACACTTCCAATTACATAGTCATATTATTAGTTCTTTAAGAATTTCTTATAAGATGCTTTGATAATATTTTCCTCCAGCTCTTCCTCATCCATTCAAGTTTATGTACTTTGCCAATTTTTTTAAAACCTATCTAATCTAATTTGCATTGCATGTGCACAAGTGTGAGGCTTTCCCTGGATCATGGTCAGCATATCAGAAACTATAAGCTTAAAGAAAATTGACTCTACTTCTCCCAGAAGCTATCAATTTCCATAGCAACTCAGTAAAGACAGGGTTTTATAACTATCTTCCTTCTTCATGAAGGAATTTGGGTTGGCTTGACCATGAACATATCTTATACATGTTGTCACAACTGCTATGAGTTTACATGTGATGCTCCCCTGCTGTACAAAGAACTCTGTTTTCTTAGAGTAATCCATCACCTCTGGCTCTAACAGTTATTCCCCTATTATCTGCAAAGATCCATGAGTACTAGGAGCAGAGCCATGACATAGACATCTTATTTGGGGTTTAACATACCATAGTCTGATTCTGTGCATCTGAGTCAACTCTGAGTCCCTGTGTTTATTGCATTTGATGAAGATTGAGAGATACATTATAAAAAAATTATTACTGTAGAAGCTTATACAAACACATGCACACACACACAATTTCTTTATAACAGGATGACAGTGCTCATACTAGATACATTTTTTTTTAAATAGGGTATCTCATGAATACCAAAACTTAACTAGGTTGGCTATTAGACAACCTTCAGAAATTTGCTCATTTCTGTATCCCTACCCCAGTTTTGAGGTTACAGACACATATCTCTAAACCTGTTTTAATTATTATAACTTTTTATAATTTGGGTAATGTGGCTCTAATCTTAAATTTAGAGACTTCCCTCAGTGACCCATCAATTCAACTCCTGTCCTAGCTTTAAAGTTACATTTTTAGATAATATTCTATCCTATTCATTTTGTTTCATAAATAAAAATAATGAATAGCAGTTTGCTTAAAGAAATTATAAAGCTGTGTCTTAATTTATTATTTTGGTGCAGCATCTCACTTGGTGCTCCTCTTTGCCTATATTAGAACAAGCCTTAAACTAGCAGAGATCAAACAGTCTATGTCTTCTGAGTTCTGGGTTTCAAGAGAGGTACAACTATACCCAGTGAAAAAAAATGGTTTTGAAATACTTCTTGTGCATATATTAGAGTTGGAATTAATAAAACAAATTTGCTGACCAATGTCAAAAGATTAAAAATCATCTGAAAGATACTTCTTGGGTTTTTCTTCCCCTTTCTAGTCTTTTATTTCTTATATATATATATATATATTCCTATTCCAAAATTGTGATCATTCTGTATTCTCATAAATCCATGGACTTTATACCCCCTTCCCTGCTGTACTTAATTCTGGTTACTTAAATGTCCTATCCTTAAGGTAATGATTGAAGAAATATGACTTTTCAGACTTTCATTTTATATGACAAGGTAAGGAAGGATACAATCACCATTTATTTCACTGACTGGGGAACAAGCCCCTAGTAGTGCAGGGCTCAAAGAGAATCCATGGACTTAAAGTGTATATGACTTTTTTATCTGAGGGGGTTCAGGAAAAAGCATTCACACTCCCTTGATAATTTCCTTCTTTATTATTTTTTATTCTTCATTCTGTGGTGCATATTTTCCTGCCTTATCTATTTCCAGAAATGTTCCTTTGTCTTTCTTGATGTCTTTCTTCTCCTTCTAACTGTCTTGATGCTCTCCTTCTAACTTTTTCATTCTTGATGTTTTTCTCCTAGCTCATTTTAACTGTATCTTTATTCTCTCTTTTACATCTTATATTTCCTAGCAAAATGTTTCAGGCAATATAAAATTTACAATGTGTTGTTTTTTTTAACTGAATGATTACAATTAATACAAGTAAAAACAGCATGTTTTCCATATACCATATATTATTAAACATTTTACATACTACAGGTATAAAAAATTATCCCTAGAACCCATGTATATTTGAACTTATTATAGATTAATAATAAGCAACTTATTATAGATTATTATTATTCTAGATTAATAGTGTAAGCAAGTAAGATATTCGTTTATTGATTAGGTGCATTTTTGAAGTTATAAAGAAAGGACAATTACTTTATTACTTATCTTGAAAGGTAATCTTAGTCTGGTGGTGGTGGTGCATGCCTTTAATCCCAGCACTCGGGAGGCAGAGGCAGGTGGATCTCTATGAGTTTGAGGCTAGCCTGGTCTAGAAGAGCTAGTTCCAGGACAGGAACCAAAAAAGCGATGGAGAAACCCTGTCTCGAAAATCAAGAAGAAAAAAAAAAAGAAAGAAAGGTAATCTTTTTTTTTTTAAATTATTTAACTTTATTTTATGTGCATTGGTGTGAAGGTGTCAGATCCCTTGGAACTGGAGTTACAGACAGTTTGTGAGCTGCCATGTGGGTGCTGGGAATTGAACTCAGGACCTCTGGAAGAGCAGCCAGTGCTCTTAACCACTGAGCCATCTCTCCAGCCCCAAGAAAGGTAATCTTATAAAGAATCTTAAAGTTTACCATTCTAAATTTTTATATATGAAGACAAATGAGTCAACTAATTCTACCTTAAGACTTTCAGGTAGATATCCTCTCATAAATTTCTTTTACATCAGAAGATTGAGGGTAGAAATGGGTATAAGGTCTTAATTATCATCCTTGTCATCAACCAATTCTATCAAGAAAGGTCTGTCAGCCAATAATTGGGATCCCTTGTTTTGTTCCCTGACCTTAACAATTCAACTATGTGCTTTTCTAAACTTTACATTATCTTTTTTTTTCCTTAAAGATATTTGACGAAAACATCTTAGGCTAACTTTGAGTAATCAAAGCTTTGTTTCAGCTCCAAAATTCTCTGAAACCTGTGAACATATTTTCCAACATTACAGTTAAAAATTTAGAGGAGAAGTGAGAGCAGAAAGGAAGGAGGAGGGGAGAAGGAAAGAAAGGGAGAAGGGGAGAGAGGAGGAGAATGTGAAAGAACAGGATGGTCAAGATGGGGAAGGACACAGAGAGAGAAGAAATGAAGAGATATCTTGATCAAAAGAGACAATTTAGGGCTATCAAGAAACCTGATACTAGGGAAATTCTCAGTAATTCACAAAAATCACCCCAGCTAAGACCCTAAGCAATAGTGGAGAGGGTGCCTGAACTGGCCTTCCCCTGCAATCAGATTTATTGTTATCTTTTTTCCACACTGAACTATAAATTTTCCTGCAGTAAGCAAACTTTGAAGTTTCCAGGAAGATGGGTCCCCACAATTATGATTCCACCTGTAAAAACTTCAATGATGGTTAAGATTCAAGATTACTGTCTGGTATATCTGTATATAATCTCTGAGTATCATTTTGCTGATAGCACCACTTTTATATTTGTTTTGGGTTACAAACTTCTCAGGATGATTCCAACTTGGCTAGCTGACATGGTGCACCTTCTAACAACATTCTGGCCTGAACTTCAGAAAAACCCGGCTGACTACTCAGAGATTATATACAGATATACCAGACAGTAATCTTGAATCTTAACCATCATTGAAGTTTTTACAGGATCCTATAGAAATAACATCACCCCCAAGACAGATGGAAGTAAATCTAGAAAATGACATCCCCTCTCCCAACTAAGTTTGTCCTTAGAGATAGGGACATCCACTATTGGATGGTTATAACTGGTCTAGGCTTGGGGGTGAATATGAAGTAAGCTCAGGGATCTCTTTTTGTGAAAAAAATGGAAGATTGGATGGAATAGGATATTAGATCGATTAGATTAATACTTGTGAATGATGTTTATAGATAATTTACATTGGTATAGATTCTTATATATTGATACAAATTCAAATTATGTTTGTTATATTGAATTTGCTCCCATTTATATTTGTAATATTTGTGTACCTATGCAAAGTTATGTTGTCATATTGTATACATGCATGTTTCTACCTCTGTTTAATATGTTTTGTATATTGATGTAATTTTTGGATATATTTATCATATTGCACTTTATATTTCTACCTTTCATCAAGATACTTTTATATTGCTTACATTTTGAGGTGATTTTTCTTGCTTGTTGCATATTTGTTTAAAGATTATTTAATTTTTAATATGAATCCTTAGTCTTTAATGCATATAGGTATTAGGAGTTATAGGTCAATATGCATCCATT
The DNA here is from genome assembly GCF_950005125.1 of Chionomys nivalis. Taxonomy (NCBI): domain Eukaryota; kingdom Metazoa; phylum Chordata; class Mammalia; order Rodentia; family Cricetidae; genus Chionomys; species Chionomys nivalis. Next base: position 17,215,562 of record NC_080088.1, read on the forward strand.
TTTGTCATACTTATACTAATCAAGTTCTTTAGATTCATAGAGGTTGTGTTCTGCATAGAAAAACAATCTTCAAACACATCAAAGAACTGTAGAAAATGGCATTTAAATAACTTAGAAGTCTGTTGATATGAGACATGGCAGCACTTATCTATTCCTGAGAAAGTGTTGGGCACTGGCGACTCTCCTTTTGGAGTTTATTTTCTTGACAAAACTGACCTGTGGGCAAAGAACTGCCTTTGCCTCCACCACTTACAAAATGTATGTGACTTCCAGACTGGACAAACAGGATACAAAAAACATAAGATTTCCAAAACTTGCCAAGACAGAGTAAGACAGTTTTTCAAAATGGCCCACCTCTAAAACTGGTTTGTCAGTAACTCTAGGCCTTAGCCAAAGTTGATTACTCCAGTGTTACAAATGAGACTTTGTGTGATTGTCCAGGTAGCTGGTTGTCTCTGTCAGTTTTTTTTGCATCTTTTAGAGGTTGCTTGATTGTATTTCCTGTTTATTCAAGTAATATTATTTCCCTTTTCATGTCTTTGATGGTGTTGAAGACTAGATAGTCATAGTTACTTTCTTCTCATAACTTACCAAACCATTTTTAATATGAGACTTAGACTCTTTAGGGTAGAATAACTATTAAAACATTTAGCATATTTCTCATATATTTCTTGTTTGATGTTGTTTGTGCTGGTCATAATTCTGAGTTTTATGCATGCTTTTGCCTCTTCTTTCCTGTGGACAAAACTTGATATTTGTTGATATTATATATAATTTTGTTTTAGGCTTAGAACTCTGTTATTTAGAAAAAAAAAAGGAAACCTTGTTATACTCCATTCCAGGATATAGTAGACTCTTTTGTATACCAACAGGATACTTTGTTCAGCCTCAATATAGTGGAGAGGGCCTTGATCCTGACTCAAATGATGTGCTAGACTTTATTAATCACCCATGGGAAGCCTTGCCCCTACTGAGGAGTGGACAGGGCATGAGGTGGGATAAAGGTGGGACTGGGAAGAGGGGAGGGAGTGGAACTGGGATTTGTATATAAATTTTCAATTAAATGATGATGATGATGATAATAATGAATTTAAATTAGCTGATATACTGGGACTCAATTGTTTTTTCTTAATCATTAACCTAAGGCACAAGATTTTATGATTCCTCAAGTTTCCAGCTGTGGGACACTTCCTTGTTTATATATTTAATCATCAAAACTCTATTTAAACTGACCTTATTATTAATTAACAGTACAATTTAAGAAGAAATCATGTTCATAATAATCCACGGGCAAAAATGCCCATTAGGACGAGATGTTTCCATGAGATAAACACACTACATTGCGGGTAGTGGGAATCTCGTCACATCCATTGTGGGAACTGCAGCCCAGAGTTGATATCCCTGCCCCCATTTGAGGTGCTTATCTGCAAGGAAAACAAAATAAATTCCCTCTGCTCCTGGAGCCGAGAAGGAAGGAATCTTGAGTGCATGGTGACCGTTCTTTGATCCCTGCCAGGTTACAGTCCCTTCGCAGGTTACAGTCCCTTCACAGCCCCCTCCTCATTTGGTGCCATGGGATAAAGCCACCCCCAATAAGACAATAAAGAGATTTCAGTCTGGTGCTCCAATGTGGGTCTTTGTCTCTGTCTCCTTTCATTGCCTAAATGTTTTTCTTTGGGTTCACCTTCTTAATTAGCTTCTCTAGGATCACGCAAAATAGGCTCAACATCGCCTATTCATGGCTAGAAACCAAATATGAGTGAGTACATCCCATGTTCCTCTTTTTGGGTCTCACTCACCTCACTCAGGATAGTGTTTTCAATTTCCGTCCATTTGCCTGCAAAATTCAGGAAGTCATTGTTTTTTACTGCTGAGTAGTACTCTAATATGTGTATATTCCATACTTTCTTCATCCATTCTTCCATTGAAGAGCATCTAGGTTGTTTCCAGGTTCTGGTTATTACAAACAATGCTGCTGTGAACATAGTTGTATGATAGGGCATTTCTTGGGTATATTCCCAAGAGTGGGATTGCTGGGTCCAGGGGTAGGTGGATCCCGAAATTCCTGAGAAACCGCCACACTGTTTTCCAAAGTGGTTGCACAAGTTTGCATTCCCACCAGGAGACAGAGCACGAACAAGGAACTCAGGACCGCGAGGGGTGCACCCACACACTGAGACAATGGAGATGTTCTATCAGGAACTCACCAAGGCCAGCTGGCCTGGGTCTGAAAAAGCATGGGATAAAACTGGACTCGCTGAACATAATGGACAATGAGGACTACTGAGAACTCAAGAACAATGGCAATGGGTTTTTGATCCTACTGCACGTACTGGCTGTGTGGGAGCCTAGGCAGTTTGGATGCTCACCTTACTAGACCTGGATGGAGGTGGGTGGTCCTTGGACTTCCCACAGGGCAGGGAACCCGGATTACTCTTAGGGATGATGAGGGAGGGGGACTTGATGGGGGAGGGGGAGGGAAATGGGAGGTGGTGGCTGGGAGAAGGCAGAAATCTTTAATAAATAAATAAATAAATAAATAAAGCCCATGTTTGGAGCCAAAAAAAAAAAAAAAAAAAAAAAGACAATATATTCATTCAACCTGGACACCCTCCGCCGAGATTCTTAGTTCCAGCTCGCGCTGGCGCAGCAATCCATCATACCACTCCAGATATAAGAGAAAGATGGTAGCAGCAAACATGAAAGGACACAGCAGGAGCAAACGACATTTAGGAGTCTATGGCTTCATTTCCTTGCTTATCCAAGATTCACTCATCAGGTATTTTTCTCCTGGTGGGCCGACACCTGAAGTTCAATTGCCACCTGCTGCTTCCTTGACTTGGCCACCAGTACATTAACTATTGAAGTGTCTCTGTATAGTAGGGGTGGGGTTTGATTACTGGCAGGGAGTTTGTTGAAACAGGAATGAGCTGCACAATCAGATTTGAGTTGAATGGGAAGTCTTCATAAGAAAGCCTTAATGCATCATCTCTTTGTTGGGGACATATGAAGTGAAAATGCATAAATCCTTATTTGATAGAGATTTTTATAGCTTAAATACTGTTTAGAACAAGCAATGCTACAGATTGAGAATGGATGGTAACTTACTTAAAAAGAAGATAACAAATATATAATTTCAGAAATTATGATGTAGCTGTAGCCAATGGGATTGTGGATTTTGTCCAGATGTAGCTTTCTGTGATGATCTCTACTTGCTGTAAAGATAAGCTATTTTCTTAAGTGGTGATAGCTACATTTATTTGTGAGCAAGAGGATAATATTTAGAATGTAATTAGAAATCATCCTTGTCTAGCAAAGTGAAGGTAATAAATTATATTGTAAGATCCATGACCTCAATGGGAGGGTTGGAAAACTGTAAGAGTCAGAATGCCAGGATATCTGCTGAGACATAGGGATTTTCCATAAACAATACCTGAACAATGGCAATATTTGTAGAATTGGTAATACTAAAGGGGAGGAATCCTTATGAGGCTCCGTGACTATACAAAAAATTATTGGTGCCGGGCGGTGGTGGCGCACGCCTTTAATCCCAGCACTTGGGAGACAGAGGCAGGCGGATCTCTGTGAGTTCGAGACCAGCCTGGTCTACAAGAGCTAGTTCCAGGACAGGCTCCAAAACCACAGAGAAACCCTGTCTCGAAAAAAACCAAAAAAAAAAAAAAATTATTGGTAACTAGTGAGTGCTAAGAGAGGGAGAATTAGCCTTTTTGAGGGATAAAATACTAATTGGTTATTGAATACAATGCAGTCAGCAATGAAACCATAAGCATACAAACAACAAAAATCAGACTCTCCAGTAAATGCATATATATGTGTATAGATACTTTGTCATTAAGATTTTAGTAAACACACACATATATAAACACAAATGTTTAAAAATAAATCTGTAATCATATTTGATATATACTTTTCATGAAGATAATGAAATGTAATTAGTTAATACATTAAAAATATATGTCAAACATACTCAAACATTATATTTTCTGTTCTTCCCATTCAGGAACACATAAATTGACTATATTCTCATGTTGCTATGTAAAACTGACAAACCTGGATCAATGTTAACAAAGAAGATATCCAGTTCCAAAGTTAAATTCTTGATAAGATGATATGGGAGGTCCTTCTGCCTATGTGCTGCTTTGATTGGTTAATGAATAAAGGAACTGCTTTGGGACTATGGCAGAGCTATAGGGGAACAGAGCTAGGCAGGGAAAACTAAACTGAATGCTGGGAGGAAGAAGGTAGAGTCTGGAGATGCCATGGATCTGCTGCGAGAGATAGACATCCTGGAACTTTGCTGGTAGGCCATGACTTTGTGGTGATACACAGATTAATAGAAATGGGTTAAATTAAGATGTAAGAGTTAGCCAATAAGAAGTTAGAACTAAAAAGCCAAGCAGTGATTTTAATATAGTTTCTGGTTATTTCAGTTCTGGGCAACTGGGACAAGCAAGTGGACTCTCTTCCTACAATACAACTGTCTTATTTTTAAGGGAGAGATATGATCTCAGTAAGTCTTGATATAGCTCTTTTTATTCAATATTCATTGCATCCATCATTGTGGGACTTAACAGTAAATAATGGAATCACTGTAAGTATAACCTGGGATTCTGCTCTCACTGTTAAAAGAATGTAAAACCTTCAACTGGGGCAGTGAAAGGAGTAAGGCCCATTCATGCTATGACCATCACTAAGATTGTTTAATTAACATTTAATTCCACATAGGGATACTGAGATTACTAGAAGATATAAGGAGATGAAAATTAAAACTCAGTAGACTGTCCACTTGTCTAAGTAGGACATATGTTTAGCATAGTGGCTTATTAGGTTCATTGTAACACCCTATTTCATCATGCATCAAGTTATGCTGAAAAATTTCCTGTAGAACATGCACACTTTTAAATCATGAATATAAACAGAGTAGAGAGTTGACAGAGCAAAAATATATTGGAGATCAGGTTCTGGCAGACACGCGGGGCCTAGATATGTGATATTTTAGGCTTGAGCAGCCATATGGTGTCTATCATATCTACTCATCTCTATCATTATACTGAGATTGTAGACCTAAAGAGTATATAAGGAAATTGCTATGTTGTGTTCCAATCACATTACAACTGCAAGCCTGCTGTTGAACTCTGGTTATGGGAAGGCATTAGCGTATTAAAGGAGACATCTACAGTATCAGAGAGCTAGAAACAGATGGATATTAATGATCAGCAAAGTGAAGGTTTGAGAATGATGAAATTTACAGCAAGAGATGCAAATATGGAAAAGCAGAGTGAGCTTAAGGTAATAATAAAAAAGTTAACCCAAGAATCAGAGTTTGGACAGATGGGCAAAGAATTTGTTGGTGATATATGGAACATATTGCCAATAAAGGAATATTTGAGGAGAATAACTTTTGGATTATGCATTTAATTTATAGAAGGGATTGGGGGTAGGTTGGCAATTTAGATATTAAATGTTTTATCAGGGTTGGGGCAATGGCTCAGTCTATAAAGACCTTCTTATGTAAGCATGACAATCTGAGTTCAGATCCCTTGAACCCATAAAGAGAGCTGGGAGTGATGAGATAAATTTATAATCTGAGTGATAGAGAGATAGAGAGACAAGGATCCTGGAGTTTCCTGGCCAGCTTGGTTAGATGATTTGATAAGCTTAATATCCTGTCAGAGGAAAAATGTCTGGAAAGTGACTGGGAAACTCTCTTAACTTTGACATTTTTCCTCCACACACACATGCATGAATACACATACACACATAGACAGAGAGACAGACATACAGACACACAAACACTAAATTAGATGATAGATGATAGACAGATAGTTACAGAGATTATCTGTCTAGATAATATCTATCTAGATATCTTTCTATTGATATATATAGAGAGACATATATATATATACATACATATAAATGAATGAATGAATGAATGAATGAATAGATATATAGATAAATATATAAATAAACGTCTAAACAGTGAAGTCTTTTTGTTTTTCATTCACCACAATATATGTGGGGATGATAGAGAAAATTTTGAATCTTCATTTGACAGGGCTGTATTTCAATATTCAGTATATCATTCCTGAGACTCAATGAAAAGTTATTCAATAGGTTGAAATGCAGAAAGAACAATTTGGAGGTGGCTCATGTAGACAGTTATGTGAAATTTTTAAAGGTCATAACTGTTAGGAACAGGCAAAAATGAATGTTTTGGCTGAAACTTGCTGTATTACTTGATAAATGCCAGAGGAGATTTAAACAGTATTTTAAACTGACTTTTAACTATGTACATGTTCATACAGAGAAGTTCATGGCTCCATTGTTGACATTAGCTGTATATGTATATATATGTATATATATTTATATGTATATATTAGATAAAGGCAAAGAAAAATAATAACAAAATAAATTCTTCTAAATTGTAAATCAAGCAGTTGATTGATAAATAATAATAAATAATTTATAATAATAAATAATTAAAAATAAATAATTTTCTTAAGAACATAGAATCCCTTATAATGAATCAAGTTTGGTCACTAGTATGCCTGTGCTAATGATCATCTGACTTCTAAGAGATTATGGCTTTCCCTTGTTAGTGATGATCTCTTAACTATTGTAAATATAATCATTAGACCCCATCTTCCAAATTATGTAGAGAATTATAAGGGGAAGAGATGAGAGAGAGAGGTGTGAGATGAAGCAATGAACAATGGCTTTATGTTCCTCTGTGCCTAATTGTAAATTCTCAGGGACAGAAATCTGACAATACCTTTCATAAATCACGTGGCTCTGTTGATATCTGTTTTGACATATGACTCTAGGTCGATGCCACTAACACTTTTGGTTTCTTCTTTCCTGTGCAGCCCTGATCTATTCAGCACTAATGATGACAAAAGTGATTGGTGGAGGTCTTCCGATGGATTTAGAGCCATCACTGGAGAACGAGTAGGAATGGAATACCATTTATAAGATCCAGAGAGGAACAAAGTCCACATTAAGAGCCGTGACTTGACCATCACTTAAAGGAGTGTCATATAAAGTCTCATGTGTCACTTGAAATACATTGACACTTCAAGCACAAAATGAGCCAGAGAGAGAGAGAGAATATAGATCTGAAAATCTTAGCATTCGTTTTTGGAACGAGTTTCTTGGGAGGATAGAAAAAGTCATGATCCATCTTGATGTTTTCTTTTTAGTTATTATTTTGTGGGCCTGTATATCCAAAAGTCATTATATTTGTCTTATTATTTGTAGAATCTATGGTTTGATTCTAAATATCTACATAAAAATATAAGAGGTTAATATTCTAAAATTTCATGCAGCCTCACTAGCTAGGCCTGTCATTCTTTTTATCCCCCTCATCACATCACCAACCCTTGAAAGCAGACAGTAAGGTACTTTCTGCATTGTGTGACTATTGCTTAATTTTGTTTATTATTAGCTTAAAACCATATTATTTACTTCATATTGACTTCAATAATTTTTTTCTTAAAGATGTAAAAAGCAGTATGATAAATCATGATAGCGGAGATATTAAATAAACAGTATTTTCTATTCCTATTATCAAGAGAAATAGAAAAAGTTATGATGCATTTTGATGTTTACTTTTTAGTTATTATTTTGTGAGCCTGTGTATCCAAAAGTCATTATATTTGTCTTACTATTTGTAGAATCTATGGTTTGATTTTCCCATAATATTTACAGGAAATGACAATTATAAAAAGTACTCTTTCTTATAACAATATCTCATTAATTGAAAAATTAGGAGTCTAAGTCAAATAGAGATTTAAAAACATAAATTTAGAGAAAGGTGAACAATTGTAAGAAAACTAAAAAAAGGTACAATGTATAAAGCTGGGTGTATGTTTTAATTTAGTTATAGTGTCACTGTTCATATTATCATTTTGCCAGATAAGTTCTAAAATCAAAGTGATTATATATATATATATATATATATGTGTGTGTGTGTGTGTGTGTGTGTGTATGCATTGTGCATATGTGCAGATAGATAGCTATATGTGAATACATTTGTATTATGTATAGGTTCACATATATAAAGCTAAGTATATAAAAATACATTCCTAAGTTTCAGTCTATGTGTGGGTATGTATATGTGTATATATACTTGATAAAATTTGTAATTAGGCTTTTCTAATAATACTACAGAATCTACTGAAAACAAGCCTCCATTTTAAGCACAATAAGAAATCAAAAGTTTCAACAGAACTAGATAGGGGCATTTGTTATTGTTTTATCATTTCGAAGTAAGGAAGTGGTAGGAAGGGAGCAGACAAAAATGTAGAGCTCAATAAAAATCAATAAAAAGAGAAGTATTTGGCATCTGTGTGCAAGATTTTGAATTACTTGGGTAATATGACATTACTCTTTTTTTCTTAGATTCTTAGATTTCTATGTTGTGTATTTCCTTGCTTTTTAAAGAGTGTGACTGAAAATGTTTCTTGGTCTATAAGCCAATTTAGACAGATCTGTCAATGGGTTCTGCATATCAATGATAGAACTGGGGTCCTCATGCTGTGAAAGATAAAGTATCACGTCCCAGAATACATGGAAGGAAATGGCATTGGCACTGCCTCATTTTTAGTTGCTTTCAGATTTACCAAGCTTCTCAGAGGCCCTTTCTTCTCTTTCTCTCAGCCAAAGTTCACCTTGAAACTATCTCAGTGACTCTAGCTTCATTACTGCCTAGGACAAAGATGGGATGACTTCTATATTGAGGATGTGGAATGCAAACTTTCCCTTCTATTCTCTCTTTGCCTAAATACTTTCTATCATTTTTAGAAGACATTGAAAGGAGTTTAAAAAAATGACAAAGGCAACTAAGGAACAGTTCATTTTGACTTAGAGTTGCAGGTACAGTCCTTAATAGCAGGGAAGTGGTGCTGAGCAAGAGTTACCTGGTCACCTGTTATCTGCAGTCAGGGAGCAGAAAGAGGCAATGGCACACACAACTTACTCTCATATTTTTCATTCCAGGTACCCACTTATATGATGTTGTTGCCTGTACTTGGTGTATATTCTCCACTTAATGAACATAGTCTAGAAACTTACTTATAGACATATTGATAGAAATTTTCTCTTATTCTACATCTTGTCTATCTGACAGTATTAATCATCACATCACATAACATTTCAGGGATTAAAGGAATCAGGAGCAACAATGATCCACACCAGCCTGAATCTCCTGTTAACAGAATAAAATTATGGATACCATTGGGAATTAGCCAGATTACTTGAGAGAACATTAACAAATTGACCAAAAAATAATATCTCAGTGTTTTTGTTTGCTCTCTGATAAAGTTCGGGAAGAATAGTGCTAAATCTATCAGATATTTCTGCAGCAGTCTGGATGCTCACAGCTACATTCCAGTGTAGCTCAGTTAGTAAGCAGGAATAAATCATTTTACTCACATAGAAATATTGGATGACTGCAGGTTAGTAGTGAATTTACAATTATTAATATTTATGCCAATAATAACTTAATGGTGCATCTGTTAATATATGTGGAAAGAAAATGTTTATAGACAGATGCATAAAATTGAAAAATAAACATATAACAAAGGAGGATCCTCTATTGAGCAGACAATATAAACCCATATTCAATACAGGCCCACTTTTAGTGACCATAATATTTATTTCTCATTTGTATATGATTGCATTAGGCAACTGACAATAGCAATTGGCAATGCAGCACACAGGCAAACAGTATAAAAATAAAGACTGTGCAAAGTACATTTTTTTCCTTTTGTAATCTTCAGTTGCAGAAATTTACACATTTAAGTAACCATCTGTTTTCTTCAGGAAGAAATCGTTTTCATTTTTCTCTCTCATCTTGCAAACAGCTGTCAGCCAGGAGGGCAGAGAGGATATTTATTGCTCACATCACATGAAGCCTGGGACAGACTCCAGTAATCCTGAAGTTTCAAAGCTTCCTCTATCACTAAGTCGCCTTTGTTTTTCTCATTCATCGCTCTTTTTCTGTTGTACAATTTCCTTTTGTAGCCGGTACGACTGATAATCAAATCTTAGAGAATTCTGTTGGATACCTAGCTCCATTATTCTTATTTCAACAAAAATTTCATATTGAGGCTTACCTTGAACAAATTCTTATGGGTAATTTTGAATTTCTCATTGAAATATGTATTTTAAATAGCTTTTGCAAATTAACAAATACAAATCAAGAATGACAACACTACAGAAATTTCTATCATTCTTCATTCAGAGGTCTTTTTGCATAAATGGTCTTTGTTAGGATTTTGTTAGACTTAATGATTTTTTCTTCTGTTATGATTAAATTTTTCTGTCTTAGAAATTTGGAAGTCCCTTCTTATATTTCCTAAATCAAGTTTAAAATAAAACATAACAATTTATAAATATTAGAGAAATGGATTGGTGTTTCTTAACAGGTTTATTGGTCAGTTTAATAAATTCTTCTGCTAAAATGTTATCATTCAACAAAAACTGCCTGTTATCATTCCTAGTCAGTTCACAAGCACCTCAGAAAAGTATCAGTGATTTCTACTCCTCTTGATGTATTTTTCCTAAAATTAGCATTTTATATAAATAGAATTATTCATTCTGCCTCATAACTTATAGGTATCAAGTATCCAGGTGATCATGTTCATAGAGTCTCTAGTATAGCACTGAAAAGGATAAAATCCTGGATTTTAAGCATAGGTACAATAGCCTAATAACTGTCACAAATGAAGAGTTATATGTGAAGGTCATTGCGGTAATTGGTAATGGATTGGCAAGAAGGTAAGACTCTAAGAGAAACATCAGCAAAGAACAAAGAGAGATTTTATTTCACAAGATTACTGGTGGCTTTAATGTCACGGTGGTAGCCAGAAATAAGCTTAAGAAACAAGATTAATAGAGTTTAGAAAAAGAGAGAACTGAGAAAATTAGTAAAGTTCTTTGAAATAACTCAAGTAACTCTGTGATAAACAGTATTAAGAAATGCATTTACAGAATTATGCCGTGTTTTACAGGCAATAGAAGAGACAGGACTTTTGCTCACATGCCAACTGTAATTTCTTTTCCAGAGACAGTGATCTCTGCTAACTGGAAAATGAAACAGTTATCATTATTGTGAACATTTTATACAAATACACAGGCTTGTATACTTGTCCTCATAGTTTCTTAAGTCATTTAGAGACTGTAATTCTGAGAAAAACAAAATCAATGCATCCAGGAGTCAGAAAGACTAAAGTAGTGTGCAACTGAATAATATTGCAACCCAGAAATAATTTCATCCAAGATAAAGCACTTTCTGCAGGGTAGATATAGGAAAATTCCTGAAAATAGTAAGCTCTCTTCCTCTTGCTATCATTTATTTTATATTTTCTGAAAATCAAACAGTGATCCTATTGGGAAGGCGAGCAATAGAAACCTATGTTCTGTGAAGGCAATTGACTTTCAAGACTAGCACACATCACTTTGCTCTAAACATAACTTTAGGTTTAGCTAGATTGGGAGAAGTAGTCAACAAGTGCTGTGAGCCATGGCTGTCCCGAGCAATAACAGTGTCACACAGTCTTGACTAACAAAATAATGATCTGAGTAAAGGATTTCTAGACAGTAAGGAAAATTAAATAAAAGCAAACCAAACATGAAAATCCAACAAGCTTCATTTTTTTCTAAATGAAATTCACTGTAAAGTGAAGCAGGGTAGGAGGTTCTTCTGTCTATGTGTTGCTTTCATTGGTTAAATAAACTGCCTTGGCCTTTTGATAGGGCAGCATTTAGGTAGATGGAGTAGACAGATCTGAATGCTGGTAAGAAGGGCAGAGAGAGGGCTGCCATGGAGCTGCCAGGTCAGACATGTTGAATCTCCCACTAAGCCATGACCTCATGGTGACATACAGATCGATAGAAATGGGTTGAGTCAAGATGTGAGAGTTAGTCAATAAGAGGCTAGAGATAATGGGCCAGGCAGTAATTTAATTAATACAGTTTCTGTGTGATTATTTTGGGTATAAGGTAGCCGGGTGGGATGGAACAAGGGGCCCGTGCTCCTTACTACAAGGTATGACTTTGTTCTTTACTGTAAGATATAGAATGTAGTACCTCAGATTAGAGAGTGACCAGGCAGACAGTAGTCATTTACACAGGGAAAGGGTATGGATACTAATCAAATCCTACTCTTTTGCCATCAACTGAAATGCTACAGTTTTACTTTCTGGTTTTACAACTTTTAGTTATGTGAGAGAGGCCCATTCTTAATGACCTTCAGTTCAGGTGCTATCTAAAAAGCTATTAAAACTTTTTAACTTTAAAACAGGCAGATTTGCATAAACCTCCTGACTTTGTAAAGATAAAAATATGCTAATATAAATAAATAAGAAGCTTTTTAAAGTGGCTGACGATAGTGGTGTATTTTTTGTGTTTTAATAAATAAAGCTTACCTGAAGGTCCGTACAAAGCAATCATACTAGTCAGCCCCATAGGCCAGGTAGTGGTTGCACACACCTTTAATCCCCCACACCACATTGCTTAGCCATAAAGGCTGGGTGTTGTTGGTGCATGTCTTTAATCCCAGCACTAGAGAGGAATATAAGACAAGAAGAGACAGGTCTTATGTTCAGTCTCATTCTGAGTATTTGTGGTGCAAGATTGTCATGTTGGTTTGAGGTAGAAGAGCCAGTGGTTGTCTGTTGACTGATATTTCTGTCCCACCCAGTTGTGTAGCCATTAAGTCCCAAAGAATCACACAGAGGTCTACATTAGTTGTAAACTGATTGGCCTATTAGCTCAGACTTCTTATTTACTAATACTTATAACTTACATTAGCCCATAACTCTTGTCTGAGTTAGTCATGTGGCTTGGTACATTTTTGGTGAGGTTGTCATATCTTGCTTCCTCTGAGGCTGGGTCACTACTGCTGACTGAAACTTCCCTCTTCTCAGAATTTTTGTTGCTCTGCCTCTACTTCCTGCCTTGTTGCCCAAGCTTATACTTCCTGCCTGGCTACTGGCCAATCAAGAGACAAGATAAAAGACCATTGTCCCACAGCAGGTTACTGCTTTCCTTTTCTGTTCAAATGCCAATATCTGTCTCTATTTTTTTATTATTCATGCTACAACTGACATCTTCCTTAGTAAACTTTCCCCTAAGCTTCCTTAATTTCTGTTTTAATATTATTTTACTAAGAAGGAAGCTAAGAATTGTAAATAGAAAACTCAATTTCCCCTGTAACAATACATATGCCTTATCTGACATTTCAATGTTAGTAATCAAGTTTGATGAATGAAATACAAAGATAGGAGGATAGAGATCAAAATTAAATATGGAGTGATTTAGTGCTGTATATTAGAGTGAAGATAGATAAATGCTTTAGGAGAAAGGCTAAGCAATAACACCTGAAGTTTGCCATGGTAGTACAGGTCATGCAATTCCACATATTAGGGAAACTGAAAGAAATATAGGAATTTGAGGTCTTTCTGGGCTATAGAATGACTTCAAGGATAGCACAAGCACAAAAGGTCTAGCAGTTTTATTTCATTTCATCTCAGAATGTTGGTCAAGGAAGTTTCATTTTTTTAATTTTTTTTAATTTCTAAGTAGAACATAATTTCAAGCTAACACACTCTTTACAATATGAGTGAATAAAAGGGTTTAAATTTAAAGTGAATTTGAATTATTGGGGAGAAGAGAATAAAATTAGATTTTTAATTTGTTAGAATGACTAAATAAAAATATTTTTGATTAGAACAACCATAAATCCTAAGATGATTTATAAGACTGAATATCCTCCTATTAAACTGTGTTGGCTCTATTGTCTGGAGGCTGTAGATATGAAAGATATTTTGCCCAAGTGATCAAATTGAAGATGTTGAGATGGGAAGTTACGCAAGAGGGTCATTGGTATCACAGGAGCTCCCATGAGAACACAGAAGTCAAATAGATATCAGGTAAATTTCTGTAGTAAAGGGGCAGATGAGCATGGCAAAACACAGTTCTGATTTTGATGATGGAGAAAAGAAGTTTGCTCCAAAGTTTTTGGTGACTTCTGGTAACTGAAGTGGAACAAGCAATACATCCTTTCCTTGTGCTCCAGAGAACATAGCCCTGAAGAGCCATGTCATAGTTTGACACCCAGGATCAGTAAGTTCCTAAAGATCTAATATGTGCTTGTTTTAGCCATGAGCCATGGAAACTTGTTATAGCAACAATGGAAAGTAAATTCAATGGGAGATAAATTCACTCTTTTTTTTTTTTTAATTTTCTTTTTCTATTATCGGGTATATGCCCATTCTTGTACATGTTCATTGGTACACCCAAGGAGGACAGAAGAATGTGTCAGATCATTTGGAGTTGAAGTTATAGGCAATTGTGAGCTGCCCACGTGGCTATTTGGTATCAAACTTTGGTCTTTTATAAGAGCAGCAAGTACTTATGACAACTGAGCCACTCCAGACTCTCCGTGGATGTTCACTGTTGGTTGCTTTTGGTGAGATACTCTTAAGTCCTATTTAAAGTTAAGAAACATAAAAAAATAAGCAAATAAAATAGGCTTTGAATTCCCTGTATATTATTAACAGTTTGCTATTAAATATGTATAAAATTCAATTTCTGGAATACAAGCATCATTATTTTCTTTTTACTGTTTATACTAAACACCAAATGAAGTATAACAGGAAGTGTTCTAAAGTGAAAGGAAGATGCTATTTCTGTATTCCCAAACATATTTGTTTTTTCATGTTGTCAAGGAAAACATTCAATATCCATAGCAATCCTTTACATTTCTTTCTCATCCATACCTGCATTTCCATGGAATGTACAATCCTATCCTTGCAATGCTAAAAGACATTCACACTTAAAAGATGAAGCATGAAATAAAAATGAGATAGGAAGCTTATGATTTGAATGTCTACTACTGTCTTCAGAAGCTCTTTGGGTCATATTACAGGTTTTTTGGTTTTTTAGTTCCCTCCCTACAAACTGCTGTATTTGTTGGTTAATATATCTCTTTCTCTTTTTAAATGACTTTCCTCTTTTTTCTGTCTTAAGCTTGTTTTGCTGTTAGTGACAAATATAACACAGAATCAGTTAGATGCTGTAGAGTATGATATTGAATAAGCAATAAGTCCTCATTGTGTATTCTCAGCCTGATTCTATGTGTTCCATTTTCATGTCTCCTGAGCATTAGGGCTTATTAAAATTGTCTACTTCTGTAGAATTTCAGTTAAAGGTATTATGATGTGATGCATTTTTCTTCTTAACTTGCCAAGGTGATGAAATAAAATTATATGATCATTTGGTTAATGACATTAATTTATCTGCGTGAATATGTATTTTACAAAATCACATGTTGTTATGGCAGGAGAGAAGATTAAGTTTCTCACAGTTTCAAAAATCTGATAATATAGATGACACAACCAAAAAGATATTTTGCTGAATGAGTGATATTTTAATCTCAGTATAATGATACTGATCTTGTGATCTTTCCTATTAGAGTGAAGTACAAAACGGAGCTGTTCTATTTGTAAACGTGGCTGCTTCCTTTTCAGTTTATAACTGCCTTAGACATTACCAGTGACCTAACCTATCACTTCAATATGTTGAAATTTGCATGAAGACAGAGGAGAAAAAAACACACTACCAATAATGGGACACTATCTGCCAACAATGAATAATGTACATGCAAAATATATTTTAGAAGAGTGTAGCTTTATGAAACTCAAAATATCCACGTCTCTTTCTTTCTCCCTATGCTTGTGTGTGTGTGTGTGTGTGTGTGTGTGTTTTGCTTTATTTTATTTTGTATGAAAGGACTCTGGAACCACTGATAACATAGCCAGGATTTTTTGCATTATATCATGTTTAAGAAGATAAGAGGCAGAAATGTAGATGAATCCCTGCAAATGTATCTTTGTCCACTTCATACACTTTAGATTTTTTCTGGAAATGAGCTTTCCTGTGACCTTATGATCAACTTGTGTTATAAAATATTTAAAGTCCCTCTTGAAATTCAATCTAATACTCATAGTTCATTTCTCTTGCATATGATTTGTTAGATGGTGATTTATTATTTACTGTTGAGTTATTATCTTTGGTAAAAGAGAAAGACTGTAAATTATCTGCCATTTCAGCTTGGGCTTCATGAACAGTAAGCCATGGGTTCATGTGAAGGAAGGGAATCACCCTGCCTTAGAAATCATCTGTGTAACTAGAGATGTGATGTGATCCAAAGGCTGAAACCCTACTATCTGATCCTTATCACAATTCTAACAGGTCTTTTAGTGAATAGTACACCTTCCAGAAAGCCACTGTTCTACCTGAAGGACAGCCCCAGCTAATCTTCCTTGTTTTGCAAAGTTCATATTAGGTGTAGTTTCTCCAGTCTTAGTTAAGAAAAAAAAAGTCCCATCCCACCTAGAATATAGCTATTAAGTATAAAGTTGCTTTGAAATGGACTTGAAGCAGAGTTTTTTTTTTCATCTTCTAATATAGCTAACCATGATTTTTGTGCAAAACATGCAGAGCACCTACCTTTCACTATTATTTCATAGCATGTATAATTAGTAAACTACCCAAATTGTTGAGAACCAGTAAAATCTTTATTTAAGGAAAAATGTGATATGGACTAGTTTCTTTACAAAATTTACGTGATGAAATGATTCTTGCTTCCTTTTGTCCCAGTATCCTAGTATGGGACATAATTAGAATTAGACTTCAAATGGGCAACCGAGAATCAGCTAAACTGACCTCAGGAGTTGAGTGGAAGAAGACCATGTGCCTTTCTTTGATCTGACTGATGTTAATATAAGAAGCAGTGCTTTGTTGTTTTTCTTTGAAACTGAGGGGTGCTATGCAGCACTGAGAGTCCATAGAACCACTGGTGTTCTTCACACAGCTCACTATTCTGAACAAGACTTCTAAGAGCCAAAACAAGACTAGAAAATAGACAAATCAATATTTTAAAAATGTAAATCTTGACTTAGCAATAGCAGAGGACTGCTAAAGGCAAATAGTCATCTAATGTGACAAGTGATATATGTTTAAGATATTCAGAGGTAACAGGAAATGTATCAATCATTCTGTAATCCAGGCTGGCCTCAAACCAGTGAAAACACAGGTATCCTCCCCCCTTTCTGATTGAGACAATGAAATTTGCTTATGCAAAAAGATTGTTATAGTCTCAGAGGGTCAACATGCAAAGTCACAGCAAGGGAGTAGTCATCTGCAAATCAAGGAGAAAGTGGCAGGAGCTACCACATCTGATGACATTCAAGCCTCCAGAGCTATGAGAAAAATAATGTGTGTGATATTTTGTTATGACAGCCCTAGCAAATTAAGTCATATGCATAATAGGAAGAGCATGCTTGAGACTGGAATGATGAATATATTGGAAAGGGAGAATTAATGGTCACAGGCTCTTATTGTAACAGAGATCAAGTTCCAATTTCTTTAAAATTAGAAGACTCATAGATACATTGTAAAGTAGGCTCCAGGAACTCAGTACCAGTGTAGATCAAAGGGAACATTGGAATTTAGACCTACTTTCTATATCAGTGCTGGTTTCTGTATTACATTTACATCATAAAGATGTAAATATATTCAGATTACTTTTCTGAAAATACTACAGTGAAGGATGCATATCAAAGAAGTGGATCTAATAGATTTCTCAAAGTTCATGAAAATAACTCTTCTCTTATAGTTAAAAATATCATATGCTAAAATGACTAAAATATAGGTAAAGTATTTTACTCTATTTTTTTGATAGTGTCTCATTAAATAGTCCCAGGTTGGCATGTGACTATGTGTACCAGATTAGTCTAGAAATCACAGAGGTCTGCATTTTTCTACTTTTAGAGTACTGGAATTAAAGGCATGACCTACCACACCCACATTGAGTAAGTCTTATTTACCAAATAGGGAGCAAAGATTTTGTAGCAGAGGAGAGAAGCAAGAAATCATTGCCAGGAAATAGGTACATAGAATCTTGATAAGTAAGAGGTCATGTTTGTGACCTAAAGAGCCTTCTTCCTTCAGGGAACACTGTGCCACAGCTAAACTGTTATAAGCACATCCAGTCTGAGTTTTTTCAGGGTTTGGTGTGCCCTTCCCCATGTCTATCCACAATGTATCACTGCTTTCCTTACCCTTATAGAGAAACATAGGAAGCTTCAGAGGGTTGTTCCTGCTTGTCCATCTTTTAAGCATAAAGTTAATGTCTGGGGAATGAGGAAACCTTAGGCAAAAGCCTAGGAATGGATGTAAACAGGCACACAAGGAACTTTGTATGAACTGGATGAGTTACACTTAGGAATATACATGGATATATGGTTACATATATGTGTAGAATAGCAATTAGTAAGAAAGAGATCATGAATCTGAAGAAAAGTAAGGAACACTTGGAGAGAGGAAAGGAAAATAAGAAAGAGGTTTAATTTATACTATAATCTCAATTTAAATATATTTTACAAGAGAGAATTATGTGTTGCATGTACTTGCACCCCTTGGCATTGACATGGTCAAGTCAGGGAACTAATAATGCCTCAAACCTATGACAGGCCAAAGCTTTTCCCATATGTGTGGGCCTCAGAAGGATGACCAAGACTTTCTTTTGTTTGCGTGGATGTTAACTGATTATGTAAAAATTGGCAACCAGAGCTTCTTTCAGGTAGGATGTTTGGAGTCAGCTTGCCTGTGCAGAATTCCTACAGACTAGCTAACCAGCTCCCTGCCGTGCTGTACCTAATAAACACACCAGGTTGTGGTAGCCGGTGCCACTACATCAGAGAGTACTTGACCCACTGGATCCAGCTTTTCTGTAAGTGTAACTGCGTGTCTTTCGTTCTTTATTCCCTAGCTGCCTCAGCAAGGGTTCTGAGACCCAAGGCACTCAGGTCATGGCATTAAAAGTAATGTGCTCTTTTCCCTTTTCAACTGCTGCCATGTATTCTCTGGAAAAACAGTCACATGCATTGTGCTACAAGTGATCCTGATAGAATCTAATGTCCTTAGAGGAACCTCCAAAGACAGAATGAAACCACGATTCTGCTTGACTTCAGACCCCTTGATGGACACTGCCAAGTGTCAACTTTCTCCTGCTGAGAAACTTGTGATTTTCTCATTAGAGGTGATTATAAGAGACCTATGAATGCTTATATAAATGATATGGAAAGATATTTATGACCAATTGTGAACAATGCCTTGGGGAACTGTGAGAGAGACTCCAGGAAAAGAAGGCAGAGGGCCATTTACCTCAGGTGCATTTTGTTCCTTGGATTATTCTTGGAAATGATTTTATACCTCCTGTTTTAAATATTTACATTCAATTGATAAGACATGTTTATTCTTTTTGGATGTCAGAACATAGCTATAGAACCCAGTCTGGTGAGTATATCCTGCATCTGGATTTGGCCTTCTGCCTTGCTCTCATGCTTTCCCAGATACAATCTATAGTATCTTCCAAGCAATTACATTTCAACTGCTCTGTCCTGAGAAAGTTCTGGGAAAGAGCTGCTCTGTTAATATTTAGTATGTTCTCAGGGACTTCTTTTAACCTTTTTTTTTTTTCTGAACTCAAAGAACCTTCCTTAGATCAACGTTTTCTTTGTTTTATTCCTGCATAAAAGCATGCTGAAGCTGAAGTGAGATTGTCTACAACATTAGACTTTAGTCTGGCCCATTCTTTCAGGTCCTCAGATCCCAGGTCCAGCAGAAAAGATCTTCTAAGGCCGGCTGAACAGAGGTCATAATTCAGTGATCAACTGTGGAAGGGAAAGTACCCTAGAATTCCTCCTGGAATGCAATGCTGGGGCTTCTGTTGTTGCAAGTATATCCAGATCAACTGGATCAATGTTTCCAGCCACATAGAATGGGTCAGTTTAGGAAAAAAAACAGTAGGAGACTCAGATAATTTATTTTTTATTGTTGTTGTTATTGTTCTATTTCAGTATATATTATATATGAATATGTATATATATATAATATATATAATTGGGCATAATGGTTGAAATCTGTAGGTAGGGTTTATTGTGATGTGTGGAGCAGTATTATATTAGTTAAATGCTAAAAGGGATAAACTGTATAGACTTGGTCCCAGCTAAAAAGTTATAACATTAAACAGAGTGGCCACTGGAATAATGAATTCATGAAAATAATTTTCTGATTTCAAGAGTGATAAAGAAACCAGCAAATATTGATGCTATACAGTGTCTATGATCAATTTTATTGTCGAACATGCTGGTCTGAAATCCTCAATGCTGTTTGTGCAGTTACCTCTCTTGGATGTTATAAATAATGTCTTCCTTCAGCACAAAGGGCAATTTTTTTTTACTACACAGTGCAGTAAAGTAATCTCATACTACAGAACAGAGAGGCTTATTTAATATCCATTATAAAAGAGCTAGGTTTAGTACACTGAGATTTTTCCGCCTGATAGCAAAACTTCTGTGTATGTTTTAATTGTCTTTGACCTGCTACATGGGGAGTAAATTTGAAAAACTTACTTGAGGAAACACTTGCCTTTACACTGCTGGAACTGTGCTGAGTAATCATGATATGTGCACCCTTTTCAGGAGTTGTCACATTACCTATAAGCACGTGATAAAAATATGACCTAAGAAATCAAGCGATATTTGATACTTTTGAGACTTTCAGGCAAGTCTGATTCAAAATGAGAAAAAGAAACAGAAAGGAAAGGGAAAAGGAAATTATTAAGAAGAAAATAAATATACATTTTATTCTTTATGTTGTATTCCAATGTACTTTGAGATAAAACTACCCATATTTGAAATAAGACTTAAGATGCTATAAAGAGAGGTAAGAAATTTTATCCTACTGGGAAGTTCATTAAACTTAAGAAGTAAACAACTCACAGGCTTGAGGAAGTCCCTGAAAATGACAAGACTCAATATGCTCTTCTGTCTTCATGTCTATAAGCAGTAAGAACTGCTGAGAGACACTCTTATATCCGTCAAGCTGGCAGATGAGAGACAGATAAGTCAAGCTGCCTGGAAAAAGCAGAGGCCAGTTGAGATGCCTGGAAAAGGGTCATATCAACCCAGCTACCTGATAAGGACATTCTTCAACCTGTCCAGCTATCTGTACTGTGTGCAGTGTTTGCAAATTTTTCAGTTTTGTGACTTGTCATTCATGTTGGATTGGGCTTTGGTGATGTAACTATATCTTAAAGCCATTTCTGTTTCTGAAAGTATTCCAGTAAAACTAATGGCCTTACCATGTTGTTGGTATCCTTACCTTAGTCTTTCGTTGGTTCTTGTCTGGAAAGAATAGATTTTTTTCTATGCTTCCCCATGAAGAGTACCACACAAAAATGTATCAGCATTTTAAATAAAAATTTAATATTGTTTAAATTATATAAGGCCAACCTATTTTATTCACTTTTTTTACTAATATTATAATCAAATCATTTGCTGTCTTATAGAGATGAAGAAGAATCTCCATTTTGGGGAACCTTGCTGCAAGAAACTGAATGAATGAATGTGAACAATGCTGCAGATATAGCAAGGAATCATCTTAACGGACTTAATGAGCTGGTGTCAAGGCAAGAATCTTCCTCATCTCTGTAAAGCAGTTCTGATTTGAGGGTCCACACAATAAAGGCTGATATTGTGATTCACTCATTTGGTAATGAGCATATGTTGTATATATTACATAACTCAGTTAAGGTTACCATCAAACATTCACTATCCCCCACCAAGAACATTCTATTCACAGTGTTGATTTTCCTTTCAACCTTGATGCAATGGACCATCCAACTACAACCCATAAAGTTAAAGTCCCTTGTCCCTTGAAGATGCTTGATATTATGTTAGGAAGGCTCCAGTGTCCTACTCTGTCTTAGATTATGACTAACAGCCCTCTGATTTGCTTTCCTAAGTACTTTGCTTTATGGAAATTACAAATAAACTCAATCAATAATACTGTACAAGAAATACTTTTATAAGTAACTTATTATACATCATTATTATGTTATCACTTCCTCTTTGGTCACCTCTCTTTGATGTTGTTTTTCTCTGGAATTTTTCTCTTCAATTGATTAATTCTGAGGATGAATGTTAGGATACTCTTTGAAGGGACTCTGGTTAGCTCAAATGAGGCAAGTACACCTCTGACAGACCTGACTCCTCTCTCCTTGCTAAAATCTATTAGATTACATTCCTGAAGCTAGCTCCCAATGCCTTTTTCTTTATTTGGCTACATCTTCCTCCTGAGCCTGAATACTAAGGTCCAACTATCAAAATATTAAAGTTCAGAAAGCAGAAATCCCCTTTTGTTCACCAAATTAATATGTCCAATTGAAATTAGACACCACATCATAACATGAGGATGTGTACCTTTATAAGGTGCCATTTTCTATGTGTCACATCTTTCTCCTCTCTATCCAGAAGCAGTCCTTTGTAATCCTTGAGCAAATACATTTGTCTCTTTTCCCCTCTTCCATTCCCCTTCTCCCACATCCTCTATTCCTGTGTTTGTCTCCTTTTCCCTTTCCTCTCTCCCTCGGGAACAAATAACTCTTTGTGCTGAGAACTTGGTTTTGGGTATCTTGAGCTGATACTTTTCCTTTCCATATTTCTAAAATACAGTCTTACGAGGATGCTTTTTGTAGCTTCTGTGTAACCTTGTTCACTATGCCTTCTGAGACCTGCTCTCAGATAGTCGCTAGTTAGCTCAGGTCTCACAAATCCACACTTCATATTTTTGCTTCGCTCACAGCATAATACACATTTTTCTCTTGAGTTTTCCATTCTCCATAGAGGTAACACCTCTATGCCTTTATCACCAGAAATGCGTCTTTCCTCACATTACTTCCTTACACTTCAAAAGCTCTGTAAGCATCCTCTTTAGGAAGAATTTCTATATTAAAAATCAACACAGTTTATTTACTTCTCTTGTGAATACTATCTAGCTTTTCAAATGCTTTCAATTCTTATATTTAATATAATGTAAGATCAGAATAAATATTTGTATAGTGCATTAATCCTTAATAAAAGCTTTACATACTGGCCATGAGCATGTACTAATTTTCAATAGTATTGTGTGATTATTTATTTATTTTTTTTTTTTTTGGTTTTTCGAGACAGAGTTTCTCCGTAGCTTTTGATTCCTGTCCTGGAACTAGCTCTTGTAGACCAGGCTGGCCTCGAACTCACAGAGATCCACCTGCCTCTGCCTCCCGAATGCTGGGACTAAAGACGTGCACCACCACCGCCCGGCCAGCATTGTGTGATTTAAAACTCTTAATTATCAGTATAGGAATTACCTATAATATTTTCAGTGTGTCAAAGAACAATAATTCGCTTAACATTCCAACAGAATTAAATCGTAAATCAGAGAAACATAGATATGGAAAGTACAGGAAAAGAGAATAATGGTGGTAAAGCATACAGCAGTACACAGATATATACACAAACAAAACACCCACACAAATAGAACAAAAATAAATCTAAAAATAGAAATGAAAAAATAAGAATTATGATGATAATAATAAAGTTATATCTTGTTGATGTTTACTTACAAAATACCCTTAAGATTAAAGTAGCATAAGAAAATAATATTGTATTGTTACCTTACTATAATATTGGGATGATGCTTACTCAGCTTTTGTTATTTGATCAGTAATAGCAATACTAAGATGATCAAAGGAGTAATTGTACAATAGAAAAATACTTTAGAAAAAGTAGACCACTTTTAATTTTTCTTATGTTCATAAAAGTATTTCATTTGCCTTTTGGTCATAATTTTAGATTCCTGCTTATATTGTATTTAATGGTCTAGAAATAAAGGTATAAATTGTGTTAGAGATAGCAAGCCTTTCTACCCCCAAGCAGAACAATTTCTTTCACTGAGAATGGAATTTTTCAATCATGTTCTGAGTTTCAGGGCCATTTGTATAATGTTTTTACAATATTTTTTCATAAAGGTACATTTCAAAGATAAAGGTGCACAAAGACTAAAACACAGGAATCTGCAAAAATTTTCATTACTCCATACAGAAAAGTCTCTGCAAGAGCAAGCACAGGGCTTCAGAAAATCGAGGAAATCTTCCCCAACTAAATGTTTTAGCCCAATAGTCAAAACCAAACTGGAATAAATTCATATTCACATGAAAATTTAAGCTGCCTCAAAGTTTTATCTAAAGAATTGCTACAGTCGTTTTCAAATGCTGTACAGAACATTTAAAAAGTCTTTTATTTCCTATCAACTGAAGTAAAATTTACTGTGTTAATTAAGAAATCTTTCTCTATTATATAAAACTTCTAAAGGAGTCACATAAATCTGGTAGCTTTCTAAGGCCCTATCTCCCATATGGTCTGATCTAGAAGTTAAGTGGTTGTGGTCCTGATTACTGATTGAATAGAAGAAATCCTTTATTTTTTTCCACTTCAGTACAAAACTACTCCCAAATTCTGTAGTCCTTGATATATTTCCACATAAGAAGGAACACATAAAACTCCTTCTGTTCTTTCACACCAACTGCTTTCATTCAGCTTAAAAATCAATGTAAATATTCACTATGGCAGAGCTACTGAGCAACTTCATTTCCTCTCTGTAGATGCGTATATAATAGATCCTTGGAATAGGAGGACTTTTGGCAGAATGGTGTCATAACCTCTGATTGCATAAAAATCTGAGTTTTATGAATAAATCAGTATTTGTATAGCTTCCCTTTAAATTAATATTCTTGTTCCAGAAAATGACATATTTTTATGACATTTAACATTTCAAAAGCCACCATTAAATAAACATTATGTGCTGTGATTCGGCAGTGACCTGATAGTTTGAATTCTGAACTTTCTGTCTCTTTTAAGAAATCCACACAATGTGAATGTCTGGTGTTCACTGTATTGACAAGAATTCTCCATTACTTCTCTGTTTCAAAGACTTGGATATCGAAGAAAGGACAGTTCTATCGAGTAGTAAATAGGGCCCAATACCTTCTATTAAGACAATTTTCCATTGCCACCCTTTGTTTTAAAGTATGTTAAAAAATTGCTAAGATTATATCATGAATTATTTTTAAAATAATCTTTCTTTGATATAACTTCCACATAAAAATTTTCCCCAACAACTCTGTTGGATATATTGCCAATCTGCCGGACGGTGGTGGCGCACACCTTTAATCCCAGCACTCGGGAGGCAGAGGCAGGCGGATCTCTGTGAGTTCAAGGCCAGCCTGGTCTACAGGAGCTAGTTCCAGGACAGGAACCAAAAGCTACAGAGAAACCCTGTCTCGAAAAAAAAAAAAAAAGATATATTGCCAATCATACTACTTTTTCTAACTTTATGCTTATATCTCCACATACTTTCCAATTTCTTCCCACAAACTGTACTAAAACTTGACTTAAAGTATACCCAAATAGAAAGAGTGGAATGAGTAATTATAACTATGTCATTTAAATTAAGAAGGGCAGAGGACCGATGGCATGTCTCTGGTGTTAAAAATGCATGTTATCAGCCTGACAATCTGAAGTCGTACATAACGGGAAAAGAGAACCGTCTGCTGGACTTTTCTTCTTCTCCACATGTACAGAATCTCACATGCATATACACAGGTTATGAAACTTATTACAAAGGTATCCAATATTTGCCACAGGGTGTTTACATTGAGTGAATCTGCTGAATGGCAGAAGCTTCCTCCAACATAGGAGGCTGTCAGGTGTAGAAAACATGAAGCTAAGCATTTGGTAAGGTATTTGTTAGTTCCTCAGGAGTTTATTACACTGTATTTTGATTATATTCACCCTCCTATCTAGAGTTTTCCCACATTCACTTCCACTTTACTACCAAACCAAGTTTGTGACTTCTCTTTTATTACTTTAAAATGCTTCTAGTCTGTAAATATATGCACACCTATGCAAAAATGGCTAAGAAGGCAAGAAGGGGGTGCTAGATATCCAGAACCTTGAGTTACAGACAGCATGTATGTCCCAAAATATGTGCTACAAACAAATCTCTGTACATACATACACACAAGTGATAAATAAATTAATTTTAGGAATACACACATATTCTCATATGTGTAACAACAATTAAAACAACGGTCACAAATGTGAGAAGGGGTACATGTCTCATCTTGACAGAAGAAAGGAAATAGAAAATGATGTAATTATATAAATTAAAAGCATTTTAAAAAGAAAAAAATGCATCAAGCCCAATTTGTGCTGTCTGTATATTTTTGCATATGTGGAATTCCACTGGAACATAATCAAGCTATCACTGATCACAAACTTAAAGAAAATTGACTTTCCTTCCCCAAGGCTGTATCAATTGCCAATAGCTTCTTTGTTAGGGATGAGTCTTTATACCTACTATCCATGCTGAAATTCTGTCTGGCTTGGGAATATCATTACAATCTTTCCTCTCCATCTTCCTCAATGAATACTGAGTCTTGGGAGAAGAGTTTGTGGTGATATATATGTCTCATTCAGGACCAAACAAACCGAAGTCTTTCATTCTTCGCACATTGACTAGTTTGTGGGTCTCCAAGTTAATCTTCATCTAGTGCATAAAGAAGCCTCTCATATAAGAATTTAAATATTCATTAATTTATAGGTACAGTGATATGTAACTGCAAGTTGGTTTAATATTGTGACCATTTAACAGAATAATCTTAGTGGCTTTTTCCCTAGACCTGATTCTATTATTTAGACATGAGTTTTTGGCCTTGATAATGGCTTCAGGTATGGATTTCATCATATGGAGTGGGCCTTAAATTTAATCATAATGTGCACGATTAGTCATGTGACATTCCTGACATTTTTATACAAATAGGCATGGCTTACTAGTTCACTGTGGCTTTCAGAGTTCACACCTGGGTAGGAATGATGATTAATTTTCTCTTCTAATGCCATGGATATCATCTCTCAGCACTATAAGGCCGGGCGGTGGTGGCACACGCCTTTAATCCCAGCACTTGGGAGGCAGAGGCAGGCGGATCTCTGTGAGTTCGAGACCAGCCTGGTTTACAAGAGCTAGTTCCAGGACAGGCTCCAAAGCCACAGAGAAACCCTGTCTCGAAAAACCAAAAAAAAAAAAAAAAAAAAAAAAAAAAGTTATCCAGCAGGGAAAAGTCTGCCTGATAATTAACACATTGTTTTGTCACCCCCTAGGAATCAAGTATGTGATGTCTTCAATAATATTACTACTATTACTACCAAGATCTGTAGTGCAACAACGAGTTTTTAAAGTAGCCTATATTTCTATATTTCCAGTCTATGGACCCTCATTGGTAACAACTCTGATAATTTGAATGGAAATGTCCCATATTGGCTCATGATTTGAACACTTGTTTGCCAGTTCATGGCACTATTTTTGCAGGTTTAAGTAGTGTGGACTTGTTGGAGAAAGTGAGGAAGTTTGAATGTGAATGTCACTCATATATGAATGCTTGGCCCCCAGTTTGTAAAACTACTTGAGAAGGATTAGGAGTTGTGATCTTGCTAGAGAAAGTGCATTACCAGTGAAGGGCTTTGAGGTTTCAAAAGCCAACACTGTTTCCTTTGTTTCTTTTTCTCTGTTTAGTGTTTGCTGCCTCAAAATTGAGCTCCCAGCTACTGCCTCTGTGCCATGCCTGCCTGACTGCTATTATGTTCCTTGTCATCATGGTCATAGACTCTACATCCTTTGAAACTGTTATCCTTAAATTAATTGCTTTATTTTGTAAATGCTTACTTAGCTCATGGTGTCTCTTTGTAGCAATAAAAAAGAAATCAGGAAAGAATTTCACTAAACCATACTTAAAGAACTGAAAATCTTTCACCATTTCTTGTTCACTCTCACTGCTTCATGTTTGTGGTATATCTGAAATCTACGATTGCTTCTCCATCTGCCATTCCTGTCTACTGACATATCCACTGTCAATGATGGTGATGGACTCTTACCCCTGTACAACCATAATTCCAAATAAACCTTTTCTTTCTATAAGTTACCCTTGGCCATGTGTTTATTCATGTACAGAAACTCCAAAAGAAGTAACCCATTCTCACTCTGGGCTTTTTATTTGAAAGCATGTTGGGAGTTAAGTGGTAGCTTAGTTGCCCCATTATTTGGTAACTTCCTTTAAAGGTCTTGTGTGCGTGTGTGTGTGTGCGCGTGTGTGTATGTGTGTGTGTGTGTGTTAAGAAGCTTCTACAGTATTATTTCTTTGACTTTTTTGTAAGTTCTTAGTGTTAGTAATATCTACCTCTTACCCTATTTTAACATATCCTGTTCAACTGTTTCCCTTTATTTAATCTTCTATACCAGTAGAGTCTATCTCTTCTCTCTGGATATAATTAAATTAAATTATTATTATATTAAATAATTACTAATTATTCAAATTAAATATTTGAAATATCCAATTTTATATAACATTTTTAATTCAAAAATTTTTACTGCTTTTTACTGCTCAAAAGTTTTTACACAGTGAACTACCTTAAATATACCAATATCCAAATTTTGTTTTTAAGCAATGAATTTGCCATTTTTGATTGGGGATCAACAGTTCACTCATGTTTTTTTTCTGTTTCTTTTTCTTCTGATAAATTATTGTTTCCAGATACAATCTCAATATGCTTACTGAAGATGATAATATGGAATGAAAAAATTGCTTTGTGATCCATTAGATAGCAATACAGGATATATGACATATTTTCAAGATATATCTCTGACTCCTTCCATTCTTTTTTCCTTCCTTCCTTTCTTCCTTCCTTCCTTTCTTCCTTCCTTCCTTCCTTCCTTCCTTCCTTCCTTCCTTCCTTCCTCCCTCCCCCCTCCCTCCCTCCCTCCTTCCCTCCCTTCCCCTCTCTCTCTCTCTCTTTTATATTCATACGTCTCTGTGTGTGTGTGTGTGTGTTATTCACACATAGATGTTTTCCATGAAGCATCTGTAGAGGTTAGAGTACAACTAGGGAAAGTCAAGTTTTTCCATCCATCATGTGGTTCTTGAAGATTGAATTCAGATCCTCAAGCTTGATAGAAAGTGCTTTTACCTGCGGATTCAAAAAAGCACAAAGATACATTTTATGAAAGTATTATGCTTTTTTATTATACCAATCATACACCTTAATGAAATATAGCAATATAAAAATACAAATAGTATTTTTCTGTGAGAATTTTCTTTACCTAATTGCCTCTACTGGAAAAATATACTTAAAGCAGTTAACCAGTTAATCTTTAAAACATACTGAAATGTGTGTTTACTATTAGCTTGTGCATTAAGCAGATTGCTGTCATCCATTTAAGGATTACATAAATGATGAAGTTAGGATCTCTCAGCTGAAGCTTCTAAAAGCTGGCTGAAAATTGGAGTCACTTGAGGCAATGTTCAAACATCTGTTTGCCTAAAATTTGCCTGAAGGGCTTACAACTTTAATTATCTTAGGATTTTTTCCATAACTAACATAAACTTGCACAATATAAATAAATATGAAAATAGCCCTCTAAACAACAGAATTATAGCTCATTTACTAATTGGTGTCGTTCTAACCCTATATGAACCTTGGCCTTGATAATGCTATGTTTTGAGTAGCATTATAAAAAATAAGTTATATTACACAATAGTAAATTATATTGTTATTAAAGACAATAATATAATTTACCCCTTTAAATGTATAGGTGAGCTTAGTTAATGCCATATGTGTGATGAGCTCTAAGAAAGTATCAGAAAATTTGCAACAATGGAATAATATAAAACATACTCTCTAGTCATGGTATTAAGATGGAAACAAGCAACAAATTTATAGCAATTGAAATATAGCACCTGAAAAGAAAATAATGTGCTTCTAAGCAACTTGAGACTATAAATGATGGCATCATTGGAAATAAAAAATTATTTTCCTTAATTTTATCAATAAATAGGAACACAATATCTGTGGGATGAAGTTAGAGCAGTATTTAAGGAAAAAAATCGCTGGTGTTACATATATAGATAGTGAATTAAATGAACAAAAATTAATAATTTCAGTTTCTATCTCACAAAACATAACTTTAGGAAAACAAAATTAATAATAAACAGTGAGGAATGAAATAATGAAATAAATAATTTAGAAAACATGAACTGAAAAGTCAATAATTAAAATGTGAACATTAATTAATAAATGATGATCAAAGTTAATTATGCATTAATACTTGAAAAAAATTTAAAAAGTATAAAAGGAGCATTTGCTGAAGCTAAACATTTCAAACAACTTTTTCAAAAAGTGATAATTTGTTTGAAACCAACATATATATTTAAAAATATAGTTTACCAATCTTAAGATATTAAGTACATATTATTTCTCAGTGATACATCTGTCAAATAAATTAAATTTGTTATCATGTAAAAGTTCCCTCAAGAAACTTCAAGGACAGATGGCTCTAAATGTGAATTCTTCCAAGTATTTAGAAAAGAAGCCATCCCAATCTTGTAAAAACATCCTGAAATACAGAGAAAAGTGAAAGAAACCTTTTCTTATTACCTTTTATGGGTCTAAAAAATTAAAACGGATTCAAAATTCTGTCAAGGATATTCAAAAATGAGCATTAAAAAATTTAAAATGCAATATCTTTTATGAAAAACCTTTCAAAGAACATAAAATAAATTTAATAGAATGTCTATTTACAGCATTTTAAAATTTGCTGCAATAAAGTTCTTTTTTATATGTGAGCATAGATAATGGAATATGTATTCTATTTTACTGGTGGATAGAGAGACCTACAGAAAGAACATGGGTTATTTAAAGGAAAAAGAAAACTTTTTTTTTTGGATTTAACAGGTGAACTAGAAACTCTATAAGATTTTATCAATTATTTGAATAAATGTATTTATATGCTGTTATAAATGAATCCAAGATCAATTACGAAAAGAATACATAGCACTTCTTTCTCTGAGAATGAAACACCATGTCTGTAAATGTAAGTGTATATGCTTATTTATACATATTTATTAAACTATCTTTGATTTTATGATAATGCATAAATCACAGGCATTCAGAAGAATAATGTTTCACTTTGTGTGCTGACACTCTACAGTACACTGGACTGTTAAGTATTCTTCACTTGAGCTGCATTGCAATTATTTATATGCTACTCAATGGGAAAAAGGGTAACTCTAGTAAACCAAGGTTCATATATATTTCTTATTAAAAACTATATTAAAATTAGTTTTGAAAAAATTAATGAGCAAAGCACATCTTTGAGATACATATTCTAGAGATTAAATTAGATATAAATGTTAGTTCTATTCAAAATTATCTATATGTTGACAATACCCATCATAATATTCAAAGACGGTGTTTAGGAATAGTTGATAAATAATGAATGCCTGGATACATACAAAGTTCTGAGAAATTATAATCTTAAATGAAGAAGAAATGTGGGGGCATTGCTACAGATGAAATCCTACTATAAATTATAAAAGTGTACAAAAACACTGTAACTCTGAAAAAAATCTGAGTACCAAAGTCTGGAATTGAAAGATGTCAAGAGACCTTAAACATCTAGATGCCCAAAGAAAAAATGTTAGTTATCCAGAAAGAATCACTAAGCAATGAAAAATCTAATTATGATACCAATATTCTCTTTAAGGTAAAATCTCATTACCTAAACGTATCTATCTCTTTATTTCTCACGATAGTGGTGGTCCCAATTACTTAAAACATCAAAGTTGGCTTTAGAGTTGGATGGTGGCTCTCTGTCTCTGAAACCAAGCATGCTGTTAAAATAAAAATTCAGGGTTTCTGTCTCATATCAGTAACCACCTGGTGTGGGGCAGAAGAAAAATAAAATCTAGGGACTAGCATCATCAAAAGCTTGCTTTCAAAAATTTTACATCTTCCATACCTATTTCTGTCTCTATCATACCTTTCTTTGAATAAATATAACAATTCCAAATTTCCATATTGATATAAATAATGTTTGTTTTCCACAATGAACAATAAGTATTCCTTCAGTAATGTCTAAAGTTTCTGGGAAGAAGATGGGGCCCCATAACAATGATTCCACCTGCTTAAAATGATGCCATCATGCTGAAAGAATCACTCTAAGATTTGTTTTGGGTTACAACTGCTCAAGATCATTTCAACCTTACTAGTTGAGATGGAACACTTTACAACATTCTGCCCAAAACTTCTAATAAAAATTAAAAAAAAAAAACCTTACCAATTACTCAGAGACTATGTGCAATTGTACTAGACAGTAATCTTAAAATTTTACCATCATTTTAGATTTTACAGGATCCCATACAAATTACATTACCTCCATGACAGATATATGTAATTTTAGAAAACAAAGTCCCCTCTCCCAACAAAGTTTGTCCTCAGGGTTAGGGAAAATTGTCATCTGTCAGGGGTTAGTTATAAGTTCTATAGGGGTGGAAATAAAGTAGGCTCGGGGATCTCTTTTTTTTAAAAAAGGGAATGGATGGGATGGGATAGTAGGTAGATTAGTATATCTACTTGTAAAGTATTGGTTAATGGCAATATATATTGGTATAGATTCTTATGTATTGATACATATGTAAAATTATATTTGTATTCCTGTCTAAGATTTGATATAAATTCAAGTTATATTTGTTATAATAAATATGCTTCTATTTCTATTTACAATATTTGTGCACCTATGTAAAGTGGTTTTGTCATACTGGTAGAAATATGTATGCATATTTATAACTCTGCTTAAGATATTTTGTATATTGACACAATTTTAAGAAATACTTATCATATTGCATTATACATTTCTCCCGCTGATCAAGATACTTATATATAATGTTTACATTTTGGGGTCATTGACATCATTCACTCATCTGTTTAAAGATTGTTTAATTTTATAATATAAAGCCTTAGTTTTCAAGCTATATAGGTATTAAATTTATAAGTCAATAGTCAGCCATGTTTGTCATACTTTCAGTTAGGCTAGTAAGGGTCTCTCAATGCACAAAGATTATTTTCTACATAAATAGGTAATCTTTAATCACTTCAAAGAACTGTAGAATATGACATTTAAGTAAGTCAGAAAATGTTGACATGAGATACAACTGATCCTGGCAGTACTGAGCTATTCCTGAGAGAATGTTGGGCACCAAGGGCACTCCACTTTAAGTTTGTTCTCTTCTTATCAAATCTGTCTTTTGATAAATAACTGTTCCTGCCTTGACTACTTTCCTCTAATAACTTAATAAAGATATTTTAGTATAAGATTTAGACTCCTTAGAATAGGACAGCTCTTAAAATAATCTCTGTCATTTTCTAATTTCCTTAGATTGGGCAGTTAGCATCTGTTTCTTGCTTGCTGTTATTCATGTTGTAGTTCTACTCCTGTATGGGGTTTTGCCATTTCTTTTACTGCATAATACTTGATACTTGTTTTTATTGTATATAATTTTATTTTAGATCTAAAGCCTTCTTATTTAGGTAAAAGGGGGAGGCGTTTGTCTGAGGTGCTATAAGCACATACAAGAAATATGCTCATGCTCTTTGTCCTTTTCCTTGGTTGGTATTCAGAGTTTGGTTCACAACCTCAGTGGCCACAGAGATGAGAAACATGGCTTTCTATTGTGAGTAATTCTCAATGAACATTTGTTATCTTTCATTACAGGCTCTTGTGGATCATTCACACTTAATTGTTGAAAGTAGTGTTGCTTTGTGTAAATTTGAAAATTAACAGTGTTGCCATAGGATGTCACTTAGACTGTGTCCTACAGAAATTTTCTTACTTTGACTGAATTATCAGAGTAAATAAGTGAGTTATGTTAATTAATGACATAGTTGGTGGATATGTGTTGGGACTAATGAGTCCTGTCCTTCAGCTGCTCTTCCCTGCTAGAACCTTCTAATTGAAGTTATTAGAAGTTGTGCCTAGCTTAGAGGATCAGAGGATGGGATTTTCACCTGTTGGCCATTGACTGCAGTGTATGTAAGCCTCCATGTTGCTATTAAAGAAGGGGTTTTTGGTATCAGTGTTAAAATGTCTGCGTGTTGCTCTGTCTCTGCGTCTGTGTTCTCATCCTCCAGCCCCTTGCCCGAAGCTCGCGAACTTGGATCTAGCACATAGAGCGCATACAGGGGCCGCGGTGTGAGGCAGATATGAAACACGGATTGTTTGAGAAGTCAAGTGACCTTTAGTTTCTCACATGGAAACAAACTTCTGAGAGCCAATATTGAACACAAGAGGAAAATTCAGATGTCTTTTAGATCCAAGGGTAACAAAAAATGTTTATGAGTGCAAAGGAAATAGTTATTGATACATTGAAACAGACAAGTTTGAATTATTCATACCTAGGTACATTAAATATGTATGTACCAAAGACCTACATATAAGGAAAATAATGATGAAATAGGGAATAGAATAAAAATGTTGAGTGTCAAAATTAGTAATATAATGTTTAAAGCAGATTAAAAATTTTAAAAACTGAATTAAACTACTTTAAAATTAGTACCTTTAGTTCATCAAAAATACTATTAAGACAATGAAAACTCATCAAAAAATTTATATTTGTAATGTTATCATAGCTAGAACAAGCAAAAACATGTCCATAAATCAAATAAATTCCAGTTGCTGGAATATGTATGGTAGCATGTAAAAAATTAAATTTATACTTTAATTTATTAAATTATTTATTTATATTATAAAATGTGTACCATTTTATATATATCAGAGGACATTTAAGCAGAATTTTCTGGAGAGGGACCTGAAGAACTGCTTCTGTATAAGCTGCCGAGATCCATCAACTGGATCTAACAAATAGCTTTAAACCCTCCTACTTCAGTTTAGTTTTTGTGTTTATATTGCTGACACAAAATATGACCTATATTTTTCATGTTAGTAGTTGATCCTCCAACACCTGCTCAATATTGAACAGTTTAATTAAATTATGATATCACCTTCTCTTCTCCATCCAAAGCCTCACATGTAGATTTCTCCCTGTTCTCCTTCAAATTCACTGCTTTTTTATTTCCTAATTGCTATTGCATGAACATGTGTACATGTATTTATATTTATATTACTAAATAAAAATTTATCAGTGATAAAAATGCTCCTTTTATGCATTTTAATTTTAAAACTAAAGTAAAAAATTTGTTGAATCCAACCCTTTTAATAAAACAAAATCAAACTTGTGATGCTAGCCTTTGAAGACAGTGTGTACTCTATATGTAAAAGCCCCAGTACCACAAGACTTCCTTCATGTGAAATCAAAAAGCCCAATTGACTCCCCAAATAATCCATACTTCATTTTCACCAACCACAATGCTGTTGATTTTCATAACCTACTTGTCTAATTCAATATTTCACTCAGTTTAAGAAGGCTGGTCTATTTATCAATTAGTATGTTTTATACTGTGTTGAAAAACATAACAAAAGGGAACCATGCGCAGGACTGACAAAGTCAAAGGTTGTAGTTTCCTTGGTTTCCTGGATCATGGCACAAAACCCAGCACAGCCAGGCATGTTGCAACTTGAATACTCTCAAAATAATTTTAACCATTTGTATTCTTATTATTCATTATGTATGCATTTATATACTCTAAATTATTTAATCATGTATTTGAGAATTTTTGTCAATATTCAGTATTCATTAACTCATTGGAATCTCACCAATGATCAAATCCTCTAGCAAAAATTTAGGTGTGACCTACAATGGCTCATTGTGAGTACAAAGGGAAACTCTCATTACCTAAGAAATTCCTCAGACTGTTGAGGCTGCCAGTAAGGAGGTGATGATAAACAAAGAAAATTCATTTTTGGCTGTAACACATTTTCCTACAAAGAGGACATTTCCTAGGAAGGGAAATGCTCAGAATCTTTGATGAGATTGGCATTTTACACATGTTTCCTATCGCCTGTCATTTCCTTCCCCACCCATCACATCTCATTTTACAAAATTATGCTTGATACATTTTCTATTGATTAGCTGCATTTTCTATTGGCAATATCTGCATCATGAAAACTTAATAACATTTGACCAAGCATTAACCATATACTTCATATTAATGTGGTTTTCTGTATGCATATGTAATACCTATGATCTATTTTTTTATCCATTGAAACATTAGAGTTCAACGGAATATACTTTTAGAATACAATCATTTTCATTTTAAACTCCATTTTGTGTATAATGTCAGGGAGATTCTATTCTAGGAATAAATTGTTTTACACTAGTATTTTATGTAAAACTTACAAGAATCAATCATAAAATTCAAATACTTTTTATACTTTTTCCAAGAGACTAACATGCTCATTTACTTCAATTTACATCTTAGTGCATCCATTCCAACTAAAATTACAAAGCAGACCAATTTTTACTTATTGAGCATGTTGTAGGATCTACTTTTACCCCATACTTATATTTGTCTCAATTTCTATATTTTTGGTGATATATTCCCTAATATTCAGACTATTCCACTCAAATAGCAAAACTGCCCAGTCATTTGTTTAACATAGATGTTTTATATGTGTCTTAATTGATCATTATACCTTCAATATAGGTTTGTATAAGGGACTTAGCAATCCTTTTACAATACAAATATTACCAACATCTGATATCTCCATTTCTTCAAAATAGGACCACAAATACAATCTGTGCAAATCACAGCAGTTGCTGTCATGCCACAGCTGACAACATACCAATACTAAGGTCTTGTGGTTCTCTTCAAAAGTATATCATACTTGGATGATAATTAATTCAAGCTCCTGCTATGACTCTGCTTCTAGTCAAGCTCTTGGAACCATTTTTATATTAGGATTTAAAGGAGTTCATATGTATGTAAAAATGATCTTGTATAGTGAAGTCTTGTAGTGTGGATATATTTTAAAACATCTGTTTGCTTATATAAGGCTTTTCATTTCCTTATATGACATAGTATATCTATCAATCTATCTTATCATCTCTGTATCTATCATCTGTTTATCATGTCATCTATCTATCTATCGAACTAATCTATTGTTATATTTTTATAACACATATCAATATTTTACCTGCCATATATGTGTGTGTGTGTGTATGTGTGTATGTGTGTCATATAAATGGAAATTATTGTTATTCTTCTAAAAATCCAATTTGAAAATGTTTCATAAATTTATCATTTAAACCTACTTCAACAAATGACTCTATCATTCCTGTTCATCAAATACTGTGTATGAAATTGATACTTTAATTTTTATAATTTGCAAGGATATAAATATATACAGGATAGCTCCAATTATTGGTTTGCTCCAGGCTAAATAGTCTGCTTATTAAATTTCCATTGAATAGCTTCTTTAGCATCTATTTGAAAATTTCATAAAATACTATCTAAATATTGCTTTTTCTGCAGCGTACATCAAAGTATAAAACCCTCATGCTACAAATTAAGTTCTTCTCCAGAACTCTGAATCTTCATTCCCAGCATACATCTTCTGGAAGCTGTGGTTCGCTGCTACCAGTATAGGACATGGGAATGCTGTGAAATATGATATGATGCCACTTGAAACCTGGAGTAGGTTTGTATACTGTCACTTTATTTTGTTCAAATTACTTGTGACCATGAGGAAAAAGCTATAAGGAAGATTTTCGACTTTGAGAATAACTAACGATATTCTGTGTAAATGAAGCACACATATAGGTCACTATCTGGGTTTCTCAACCACATCTTTGTCCATTTTTCTGCAAATCAGTGGCTTCTTTATTATAAATCCAAAATTTTGTACATTTTTTATGCCAGATGGTCTTACACTCTGCACATGTTTCCTATATGGTTTCTTAACTGTCAAACTCCTTAACAAATGCCAATTTTCAGTCAAGCAGGTAACATTGCAGTCTAGTTTCAAAGCAAGTACCACTGAAGTTTCTGCTCTAGTTTACAGATCTGCATTTCTCAAGCTCTGTACCATGTTGTCCTGTAATTTACCCTTGAAATGCTTCACCCTTTAATAGAATTAAGATCTGAATCAGGTTAATACTAGATTGGGTTATCGGTGGAGGACAGTAGCTGATGTGAAACTGTTATATTTATGGAGAGACCTAAAATTCACGATTTGAGAAGGGAACTCAGTTTCTCAGAATGAATCCAAATAACTCAATGGTTCTGAGTTGTGGTTTGTTTTGAACAGCGCCTTTCCTTCCAAGAGTGTGAAGTTTTACATCATACTGGGCCAAAGGATTTTATGTAAACAGCCTCTAATTAAAATCCTGGGAACTGAGTGTGTGTTGAGTTTCTCTAGGAGTCAGTGTTTTGCAGATATTGCCACAGACCATTGTTGCAGGTATTGTGTACACCATGAGTAAATCAGCTGGGAGAAGACTGGTCCAAGGCTGTACCTGAAACATAGAGAAAGAAAGACAAGATACCCAAACAGAAAAACAGGCTGTGTGCTTTAATTTACATAAATTATTTTTCTCACAGTGTTAGGTGTTTAAATGTCAGAGACCAGTGGTCCGTGTTATGGAAGTTCTGGTGAGGGCTCTCTTCCTGCCTAACAGAGTGCTTCCTTTATGTAGGGTACTTATAAAGAGACAAGGCAACTATAAGAAGGAGTCCAAGTGATGCTTCATTTGTTAGTCTACTGTAAGGACTTTTTCAAGACCAATTTCACAGTTAAATGGAAATGTCACAGTAGCTAATTAGAAGAACCAAGTCCAGAGATAGGGGACATGGCATTGTGGATAAGAGCACTTGCTATGCAAGCATAAAGACTGAGCTGAATTGCCCAGAACTTACATAATAAGCCAATAATTTTCATACCTTAACTACAGCACAATGGAGATGGACAGATATTGGGGTTGCAGAGCAGTAACTGACTCAGGAAATAAGACAAGGAATGTCAGAAAACAAAATATCTTCTTCTGGTATTCATGTGTTCCTGAGCATGTATTGCCAGACAAATAGGCTCACAACACACACACACAACACACACACACACAGAGGGGGAGAGAGAGAGAGAGAGAGAGAGAGAGAGAGAGAGAGAGAGAGAGAGACAGACAGACAGAAAGAGAGGGAAAGGGAGAAAGAACCAAGTCAGATCAGAACTGGGATTCAGTAGATTATTTTTCTGCTTATGGGAATAGAAACTAAAGGAATAATATTAGTTCAAATTCTTCACAGAAGTACAAACAACTCCAAGTTTTGATTTATTGGGTTGTTAATAGCATAATTTATGCAGTGCTTAATTACATCCAAGGTATTCTTCTGTATATGGCATCAGCTTTCAAGTCATAAC
Source organism: Chionomys nivalis (assembly GCF_950005125.1). Classification (NCBI taxonomy): domain Eukaryota; kingdom Metazoa; phylum Chordata; class Mammalia; order Rodentia; family Cricetidae; genus Chionomys; species Chionomys nivalis. The sequence goes on from NC_080088.1 coordinate 17,254,736, forward strand.
TAATGTGCTGGATATATACATGATATCTGTTTGGTTGAAAAAAACACCTCAAATTGTCCATACTTTAGATTAAAATTATCTTTGCTTTTATTCAACTACCACCACAAATATAATGGAAGGTCAGAAGTTTTCCTCTCTATATTCCTTTATCTGACTCCTCATTAACCATAACTTTACCAAAATGACAATTAAATTAACTTGTCTCAGTTTATCTTCTCTCTCTCTCTCTCTCTCTCTCTCTCTCTCTCTCTCTCTCTCTCTCTCTCTCTCTTTCTCTCTCTCTCTCTCTCTCTCTCTCTCTCTCTCTCTCTGTCTCTCTCAAAATGATCTTCTGTTCTTGGAATATCAAAGAATCCTCTTGAATGAGGATTTATTTTTCATCAAGCCTTGTCTCAGTAAATCTCTTCTCCACACATCTCAAAACAGATTTTTCACCTTAAAATATAAATCTGATAATGTCACCAGCCATAGCAGGGTATCCTTCAATTTCCTCCTATCTATTTTCAACTCTTAAAATTCTACGTCTCTGTCTGAATCATGGCCTTTAGTCAGATCTAAATTAGAAGAACTTTGCCAAGCACCCTCTGCAGTGCTCATCTTTACTTCATTTCTCAGATCACTGTTTTTCTTATGACAACTTCTCTCCCATGGTTGTAGCTAAATCCTACAATTAAGATTCAAAAGCCATAATTCATCTGCATTTTACATTGCTAATTAGTTTCTAACTTTGTACCTATCTTTGTAGGATCTCCTCAATACTTTTCACTAAGCTCTTGTGACTATGAAAGCAAGATATATCTGAATTCATGCACCGTTGAATTTTGTTACCAAGGATGTACCCATCTACAATTGCATCTCAACAAATATTTGATGAATTGATGAGAAACTTGATGCTGTCATTTAAAGAATTTCCTATTATTTTCCCAGCTTTCCTAAAGTTTTGCCCTTAATGTAATGCCTGGATTTTGAGGAAGCCAATTGTAAGCATAAGAGTAAATTTCTATTTCCAATAAATTTAATATATATGTTAAGACAAAGAGGAGCAACTTTTCTAAAAGTCAGAATCGACTTCACCGTGGAATAAATTTGATTTTAGAATGAGAAAATTTTTACATGTACAATTTGTGGAATCCAGAAAACTCTAAAATATGATTTTGATATCTCCTTATGACTGTCTGATTATGGTATATATTTTTGCATCATTTTTAGTAAACACTATTTTTTTCTAAATAAATCTCACCTTGGGTCCAGTGGAATTATTAGGCAATTAAAAGTGCTTTTTATGAAAGTTTGTCAATTTGAGCTTAATTCTAGAAAGCTAAGGTAGAAAAGTTGTCCACTGACAACATTCACACTGGTGCATTTTCTTTCTCTTGCTCTCTCTCTCCATCTATCTTTCCCTCTCTCCACCACCCACAAACTAAATAAATACATTTTTGAAAGTATAAGTATTTAGCATGTTTCTCAGTCTTTGGCAGAGAATAAATGGTGTTTGCTGTTATTACAGTTAGAAATCAAAATTTCAAGTACCATTAGAGTAAATCATTACCAGTTTATAATTTTTCTGTTATACTATTTCTTTTTACCTCCTGGAGTCCCTAAGGATGTAATCTTAACTTTATATAGACATTGTTTTTTTTTTTTTTTTTTTTTCCAGTCTCAAGTAACCTCTATTGCCTTTCTAGGCCGGTCAACCTCATTATTTTCAAGCCATATTTTCTCAGATTTCTCTTATTCTGACTTTGCAGTTTCTCCACAGATTGAACTAATGTGGGCTCTGGTCTCTGAATCAGATTCTGGTGACCAAATATACATTTGTATACAGATATAATGTTTACTTACAGGTTGTTTTGTACAATTTCAGTAGCCCTTAGGCAACAGGTATTTTCACAGCTCCATAATCTTCACTGATAGATCATCCAAAGGCCAACAGCATCTTAACATGACATTGTGAGGACTGAGTCACTCACCACTCAATTCATCGAGGATTTTATGATATTGTGTACTGAAAAACACTCCAATGTGTATCTGTAGCCTAACTTGAAAGAGAAATTTACTATCCCCCAATTTTTGTGACAGTTGCTTATTATATATATTTTCTTCAAGTTACTCTTGCCAAAGCCTTGTGGAGTCTAATATTTAAATTTAAGCTGACCATAGGTATGTAAGGTATGTATATCTAGTAGCTACTTGATTTGATGTTAGCAGTAATTTTATGATTTTAGAGTATAAAGCATGCACCAGAGATCTTGTCAATAATTCTTGTCAATAATTAAATCTCTCTCTCTCTCTCTCTCTCTCTCTCTCTCTCTCTCTCTCTCTCTCTCTCTCTGCATGCTTGTGCACACATGGATGAATGTATACATACATTCCTGTGCATGTAAGTGAGTTATTGGAAGATTCTACATCTGCATTAATCATAATTCTCTGCTTGATGAAGTTGTAGTTAGGGTCCTTCTTGAGTCTTGAGGGGTAACTTGCTGTTACAATCCTACCATATTTCTTTTAACACTCATTGTAGCAAAGATACTGAAGTGTCAACTCTGCTCAGTAAGATTTCTCTAGTTCTTAATATCACTTCCTTTCTGTATCTACTTGGGTTTCATTCTCTACTAAAGATGAAATGGCATATTATTTTTACAATCTGAAGAAATGTTGTTAAGCAAGTTTTGCAAGGTTCTTCCTTCTGTCATACATTTCTTAGAAGTTTTTCTCTCACTAACCCATTCACCAATTCTTTCCCCGCTCATATATGATAAATTCTCATTTCTTCAGCTAGAGATTGATCCCATTCCCTCTCTGCTCCAATATCTCATTGCCATTGACCCAGTCTCTATCATAACAATCTTAAATCAGCTGAAACTTGTGATGCTTCACGTTACCGAAATTTTGTCCAATATTGCTATGAGAGAAGAGCAGTTAAAACAGGAGAAATTTGGAGACACAGTTAGAATGAACTCTAGAACTTTCCTTGAATTTTTAGAACAAATGTTTAAAGTCTAGAAGTTTCATGAGACTGTAGTAGGGAGCTGTGGGCCTGCTTTTCGTCCTGCCCGGCTCCTGCATGGCTAGCTTTATACCCGAAATAATGACACACAAACTGTATTCTTTTCAACACTGCTTGGCCCATTTCTATTCATGTATGTAGCACCCCAAGGTGTGCTTACCAGGAAGATTCTAGCCTACGTCTATCCTGGGTCAGAGCTTCATTGCATCTACTCTGGAGAGGAGAGCATGGCGTCTGCTCCAGAGAGCAGAGCTGTCGAGTCTGAGCTCACTTCCTCTTCCTCCCAGCATTCTGTTCTGTTTATTCCACCCACCTATGTTTTAACCTATGAGGGCCAAGCAGTTTCTTTATTACTTAACCAATGAAATCAACAGATTGATATATGACACTCCCACATCATGAGACCATGGAAGATACTAGAATAGTTTCTTTCCCCAGCTGTAGTATGATCCAAAGTTGTTTCCTAATTTTTATTTTGAAATATGAATTGTACCTTATTAACTTAAGAGAATATAGATGAAGAAAATGGATGTAGATATTTCAAGTTGTCTGCTTGAGTAAACAGAGTAACTTCAGCAGAATGAAATGATTTTTACAAAGTGATATATTGAACACTTTGAGTCTCCTAAAGCATACTGATATTCAGAATGACTATTTGAAATAGGTAGTGGCATACTATGTAAATTACTTTTAACATTAATATATTAATACCCAATAAAAGCAATAAAGGAAGGGAGAATCTCTTTATCGTCATGTGATATTACACTTCTCTAACCCCAACACTTATGAAATAGAAACAAGAGGACAAGAAAAGCAGTTCAAGGCAGCCTTTGACTATACAAGTTCGAGAGAATCAGACTGTGCTATATGAACTGCTTCTAAAGAACAAAACAGAACAAAGACTGAAAATTAAAGATTATAAAAGATATTAAAATATCTTAGCATTAGCTGATGTGAATTATCAGTTCAATATTATTTTGTGACCTATGAAGCATTAGTCAGAGGAGTAAATAGGGCAATATCTAAAATACATTCCTAAGAAGTGAAACTCTTGGACTGAAAATACATTAGTTCAGAAAACACTCACAAAGTATTATCAGAAAACACTCACAAAGTATTATGCTGCCTATATTTTTCCTTTTTCATTGTATGTAATTTCTTCTAAAAATTGCTTTTTCTGTAAATACTTAAGCACTTGGAACTTAATATTTTTACTTGAGGGTTTATTTAAAGACAGGCATGCCATTTGCTTCCCTCTGTCTCCCAAATCCCCTTTTGCCCCCACAATATTACTTGGTGTTATCTAAAGGAGCTAAGGGGCTCTCTAAACCAAGAGGTTTTCTTGTGAGATTAAATGAGGGCAATAGAACAAAGAAGGTCATTCAGCTATTACAGGAGTGTTACAAAAGCTCATGTTATCAAAGGAAAATAAAATTTCCCTGGGGTCTGGACACACAACCTCAACTTCACGCTAAATTACCGATGATGGTTTGAAGTCAGGAAATTTAGCTCCCTCACACTACAGTCAACAGAGGTGAAATTGTCTGGAGATAAATTTATGAACAGGTAGATTTCTTTATTTCTATATCTTTTTATGTTAGATTGGAGACAAAGACACTGCAAACCTAAATCAGTAGCTGACGTCACATCGCACCAAGGATGCAGGTGTTTTCTCACTAATGGATTTAAGGTAAAAGTATAAGCCTGCTATTCGGTGACCTTAGCAATGGAGCAGTCAATTGATTCCATTTGGTCTTGTAATGATTGGGAGGAAACCTGTTACATTGAGAGATAACTAATTAAAAACTCCAAGTTCAAACAAAACACTACAATGATTCATAGGTTAGGGGTATTATACCCTATAGGATCTAAGAGAATCATAGTCTGTTGAGATGGAAAAAGTGAGAAAAACGATATAGAAAATTCTTCACTCTATTTCTTCCATATACAATCTGGGAGAATTATTGCATGGACCTTTGTCTTAATTTCTTTTTCTGTAAACAGGGTTAACAGATACCAAATTTCATGATAGTAATATATAAAGATAACATGACTGTAACAAAGTAAATGATGATAAATTGTTATATATATTACCTTGCATGTACTATATGCATATACAAATATATGTACATGTATATACATATGAATATACTTTCATAATATTTCCAGCACAAAGGTCAATGTAAATACTGAAATTTAAGCTATTAAAGGAAAAAGTGGTAATTGTGCTTATGAGCATCAAGATGAGAAACTGGAAACTATGAGTGTGGATATTGTTGACTTATCTGTGCACACATGCATGCAACACACACACACACATACACACGTACACGATGGATGCATCATCTTTTTCTAAAAACAAGTTTTTATTGATTCTTTGGGAGTTGCATATCACGCACCCCCATTCCACTCATTTCCCAGGCCCCTCATATCTGCCTGTCACCCTTACAGCATCTCCCCAAATGTTAAAAATTAAAAACAAACTAAACAAAAATTTCTTTTCTCCTTCACCTTTCTCTCTTTTCCCACATTCTTTGTTCATCTTAGTGGCATTGGAAATCAGGGTATATGACACAGTATACTTTTTTTGGTCAATCAGCTTTACTTGCAAATGTTCATTGCAATGAGTCCTTGTTTGGTTCAAGACCTCTGGCCTCTGGACCATCACAGGATCATCACTGAAACTCTTCTGCCACTCTATGGAGATCCTTCAGGTAGAGTTCCACAGACCAGTCCCTTCACAGGCTCCAGTAGGTAATAAATGGAGTACGTGCTAGGGTAGTGAAGGGGAACACGCCAGATGAAGATGAACGTGAATAAAGTAATTCCTCACTAGCTCCGATTGATTGGCCTTGTAGATCAGGATTCTTATTAACTCTTTTTTATTAGATTTATTTGATTTAAAAAACTACCAATCCAAGTTCCCATTCCCTTCCCTCCTCCCATTCCTTTGGCACATCTTCCAACCCCACCCCCATCTAATCCTCAGAGAGGGTAAGGCACATTGCTTTGTGGAAGGCCCAAGGCCCTCCCTACTATATCTAGGCTGAGCAAGGTATACATCCAAAGAGATTAGGATCCCAAGAGCCAGTAAAAGCAGTATGGATAAATCCTGGTGCCACTGCCTGTGGCCCCTCAGTGTGCCCCAGCGATGCAACTGTCGTCTATATTCAACGGGACTACTTTGGTCCTGTGCTTGTCCCTTCCTAGTCTGGTTGGAGTTGGTGAGCTCCTATTAGCTCAGGTCTTAGTAACTCTTATAACTTATATTAGCTCATAATACTTGTCTGTGTTAGCCACATGGCTTGGTATCTTTTTTGGTGAGGCAGTCACATCTTTCTTGCTATGCGTCTGGATTCCTCTGTGTCTGGGTGATAACTGCAGAATGAATCTATCCTCTTACCAGAATTCTCTTGTACTCATTACCCTGCCTCTTCTTCCTGCCTGGTTGCACCACCTATACTTCCTTCCTGGCTACTGGCCAATCAGTATTTTATTAAACAAGTAGAAGAAACAAATCTTTACATGGCAAAACCATTGTCCCACAGCAAAGTTTCTTCCTGGGTGTGCTCTGATCCTCACTACTTTTGATGATCAACTGTTTCATGGAACTGTGAACAGAGTAAACCCTTTCCTCCTCATGGTTTCATTATAGCAATAGTAAGCCTAAAGACAGGCAGCATTAGGAAGCTGAATCTGCATGCTGACTCTACCCCTGAGAGTCAGCATGGTACCAGGTATATTGCATGCAACTGGATCTAGGGGATCACTGCCTAAAAAATCTGAAGTGAGCATTTGTGTTTTTTTTTTTTAACACTTTTACCAAAATGACTGAAAGGGGATATTTCAAGAAAAGCACATTTTCCTCTTTTTTTAAAAAAAATATTTTTGATTGTGTGTTATGCATGTGTACATTACTCACTTTGTGGACCTCTCTTTTGACCTTTTCAAGGCTTCTGAGTGTGGAACTCAAATTGGCTAGAATGTATGGCAAGATTTTTGCCCACAAACTCATCTTATTAGCCAGAGAGCCATGGAATAATTCATGGAAGCTTATCTATGATGTTTTCTTTCTGAATCACAGTCAAAACAACTGAAGCCAGTCTTTCAAATATAGAGAGAAATAAACTAAGATGATATTCTAAGCTTTTATGCCACAAGTGTTTTTTTGAGAAAATAGAAGCAATAACTCTGTGATCAATGAATGGAGGCATTAGGGAGAATTTTCATTTTGGATTCAATAAAGAAGTAACCATGAAACAGTGTCAGAGAAAAACATGATATTACTAAAATGAACTGCACAGAGGAACTGCGGGTTTTATTCTGGCCATGTTTTAGGGCTGATGGAATTATATTGCAGATGACATTAGCAGGGCTCATACTAAAAGAGAACACAAGGAAACTTAGTTGTGCTGAGCGAATCACATGGAATAGTTTGGAATTATGGGCTTCAGAAATTAGATTAATCATAATTCATATAGTCTTTTCCCTTACAACTATCTGCCAGAAAAAAATGAATGACCTTATCCTTGACTTGTTCTAGATATGATTATAATGGGGTGATATAAGAAGGACTATGGAGTTAATTTTTGAACTTGTCAGTTATGGTTTGATTTGAGCTATGACTTCTAGTTTTGCAAACCTTAATAATACTTAACAATTTATTGTGTCAATTACGCACAAAGGCACATATGTAAATAATGTGTGAAATGCACACACATTTTTTAAGTTGAGATAGCATTTATATAAATTGTGAGATCCTGAAGAATATAATTGTAAACAACCCACAATACTTCACTGTAAGGAATATGGGAGAGCAAGACCACCAAAGATGCACTGAAGCCAAAGAGCAAAACTTTATGGAGGTGTAGACTGTCAGGTTATCTACAAGCTTAAGGAGAGCAACAGCACTGAAAGGGAGTTTCAGTATGTTTATAGGAACATTTAAATTGGGTGGGGGAGTGGATACAAACAAAGCACTGAGGGGAAGGGAAAGAAATAGTCATAAACAGAAGTTTTCAAGGGGATATCTCACCATTAATAAGAGGATGCTCTGTGGGGTGATGGGTAATGGGATGCTATAGTCTTGTGTCAGATTCCTGTAACAAGCCGACTGTGGAGCTTCTATTACCCCAATTGGCAGATTCCCTCTTGGACAGGGACTTGGACCAGCCTAACATTCATAACAACATGGCTTAAATTTTATCAAGTAAATTAATTGATGTGAGTCAGGTCATATAACAGTCATTTTCAGCTTTCCATTTGCCATTTATATGGTCTCCTGTAATTTACAGTAGAAATATAAAATACATCAATCACATATACTTTGTTGTATGATAAATTTCTAAAACTTACTCAGATAATATAATGGAAACTTTTTCTTTTCTAATATTTGCATTTTTCAGTCTCTGTGGATGACTACTCTCTTCTCTGTCTCTGGCCATGCATATTTTAATTTCTTCAGACGGGTAATGAGATGTCATATTTGCTCTCCTTTTTGAGAACTATTTCATTTAGAAAACATCTAATTCAATCATATTACTACATATGACACAATTTTTTTTTCTTAAGACTGAACAATATTGTTGTATTTTATATTTAAATATTGTTAGGAAAGTAGATTTTATGTTAAGGGATCTTATTCACACATTTGCACACAATATAGAAGGATAGTCAATGTGAAAAACACAAAAATGTCATACTAGAATATTATTACTTATACAACAGTATTGTTCTTTCAAAGACACTACAGTTCTCTATATTTAATGCCTGGCTTTGCTAAATCAATTAAGTTCAATTGAATTTAGCTAAGTAAGTCTCACAACTGAACTCAGAAGTCCACATTAATCAAAATATACAATTACATTCACTCCCAATGAATATTTAGTAGTTTCCTTATTTCTTCAATATGTATATGCATTTGATTTTCTTTTGCTTTTGCATTTCAATCATAATCTTTGGTTTCTTTCTTAAATTACTATTTAAAACAATAGGTTTAATTATTACATTTTCATACTTTCATTATTTTTGATGATAGGTCCCCATTTTCTTACATGGTTGCTTCAGTGATGTACCTCCTGGTTCCCATCAACACCCACTCTGTCATTCTATTTCTACTTTCAGGTCATATGCATTCGTTTACCCTCAATTCTCCCTTGCCCATCACTAATATTTTGTTTTCCTTGCCTTGTGATCCCCAGTTGCAACTGCAGATCAGATGTAAGTTTTCAGGTACTGTCCTGGTGCCATGACTGCCTGTTGTTTGTGGCCTTGATAATCATGGACTAATCCTCTGAAACTGGAAGCAAGCCTCTAATTAAATACTTTCCTTTAGAAGCTGCCTTGGTCATTGTGTCTTTTCAGAGCAATAAAAGAGTAACTAAGAAAGAAGACTATCTTCCAAAGAAGATCCATGTTGTATTGATCCATGTTATAGCTAATGTTCATTTTATAGAAAATTGGAAAATATAGTGCAATTTTGTGTCTATGTAACACTTAGAGATAGATCACAAATGTGCAATAAGTAACCTGACTTAAATTATCCCCTATCTTATATTTTGTTCTTAAGGATAGTTTTATAATGACCCAAATTTCATAAATCCAAGAAATTGAAAAGAATTGCTTTATTAGAGATATCCAAGAAAAGAAATTTAAATAGCCTTGATCATTGAAATTAAGGAACATGAGACAGAATAAGTTCATGTATTTTACTTGTTGATACCGCTTTAATAGCTATACTGGTAGAACTCTATATAGCATTTTCTTTCCCAACAATTTTTTTGTCAAGATGTAAGTGGAAAGAAAAACAAAAAACACAAACAAACAAACAACAGTTACACCACTGTTCTCCCAAGATCATATTAGTTCTTTTCTCTTTCAACCTTCCGATTCTGGCAATTTTATTTGCCAGTTCTCCTGGAAAATTTGGCACATTTTGGAAACCAAGGAATCAAAAAATAACTTCAAGTCCACAAACTACTTTGTTCAAAAAAACAAGTCTGGTTGTTCCCATGTTTTCCATCATCCATTGCCCATTAAGGGTTTGGATAAATAAATCACATGTAGTTCCAGCTCAGTTTCTCCTTGAAGACTGGTGTCTATAAAAACAGGCATGCTGAGTGGAGCAAGCCATGCCCCCTAAACTTCTAATTAAATTGAATGTTTAAACAAACAGAACATCTCTCATCAATCCCACTGTTTTCTTTTTATTACATTTTCTTCTCTTTAGATTATAGATGCTATGATTTTAAGATTAATCAATTTTATTCTATTAACAGTTTTACATAATAAATCAGGTGTGATTTCATATTGAAGAAATGAGGAGGCTACTAAATATTCATTGGGAGTGAGCGCAGCAGTATGTCTTGGTTAATGTGGACTTCTGGGTTCAGTTTTGTGACTTATTTAGCTAAATTCAATTGAATTTAATTGATTTAGCAAAGCCAGACATAAAATATAGAGAACTGGAGTGCCTTTGAGAGAACAAAGCAGTTGTGAATTCATAAGTAGAGGCCAATTTAAGAGTTATAAATAAAATCCAGGATGTAGAACATAAAACGTTGAAGAGATAAACAGAGAAAATTTTATGACTCTTCAGCCTCAATCTATTAGCAGTGCTCTAAAATATTTAACTTATGCATCTCAGATGCTGAGTATGTTTAGCCTCCTCCCATATTCTCCTCCTAATTGTGCAATTTCACTGAAAGTGAAATTACTGATTTATTGCACTTAACTGGAGGGAGGGTTCATCTTTATCATTACTCTATTCCCAGATCCATAATCTTCACTTCTTCACTCAAAAATATTTCTGAATATTTTTCTCATGAGAGATGCACACTGTTTCTGGTGAAACATTGGAGTGAACGAAATAGGAAACAGACATAATATTTAGATGCACCTTTGAAATAACTCGCCCTATTATAGAAGATTAAAACAAAAGTTGAAGAAACATTTTGAGGCAGAAATCAGAAAAAATTAATTGTGCTTAAAAATTAGAAGTCTGAAATACATGTAGAATAAATATATATGTTTTGTGCATACATAAATATATATGCACACATATAGATATATGTATAATATAGCTAGACAAATAAATGGGATCTCAATTAAGTTTTTGCCTTCTATGTAAATTAAAATAAAAAGATATATTAGAGTAGAATGTACGCACGCCTTTAATCCCAGCACTCGGGAGGCAGAGGCAGGCGGATCTCTGTGAGTTCGAGACCAGCCTGGTCTACAAGAGCTAGTTCCAGGACAGGCTCCAAAACCACAGAGAAACCCTGTCTCTAAAAACCAAAAAAAAAAACTTGTAATTATTAAACATAGTTTATTTTGTTGACAAAACCTATGTTATACAACATTTTAATAAAAGTGCCAACTGTCAAAGAAAATAGGCAAATTAATTCAACTGAATATATTTAAACAAAAAGTGACTCATAGATCATACAAAAGAGTAAACTGGTGAGGGTTCAGAGAACTCCACCAATCAACTGAGACTGGGTTACTTGTTTTAGATTGTTGGCCAGTAATTTCTCACTGGTGTCTCAAACATTGTTCCTGTCTATCTTTCAGAACTTGAGTGTAAGACCACATTGCTGAAGACATGATATATTTAAGTCATAAAGAGTGATGAAAGTAAGCTGGTGCTGACTGAAATCATGAATCATACCCAGCAAAATGTGCTATAATAATGATTGATCTAGTAATAAATGCTTACTAGTGCGTTAGTGATATATCCCATCATGGTAGTAACCAGAAGCTTTCTAAATAGATTGAAGCCCAGCTCCACAAAATGAAATTCATATCTGGTATTATTATTCAGCTAAGAACCAGTGCCTAGATAGGTCACAGTCGCTGGAGAGATCCTATTGCTATTATGATGTTAAATCAACATAATATTAAACTGACTTCTAATAACTTATTGTTATTCCCAGAGCACAATACAAATCTCAGCTCTCATATGAGAAGATTCTACTTTGAATAGGTGATGATTAACACAGTGATGCTATTTAGTCAAGGTGCAAAGAGTAAGAGATGGCAAAGACACAGTTCTTAAAGGTGCATATGTACAGTAGTGTCCTCCCAAGACTCCGGAATCAATGAGAAAGAGAGGCAAAATGAGCATAATTGATACATTCCTCCAAACACTCCTATACTTAAGGCTCAATAAACCCTGTCGTGGTGGAAAAATGATTTCAAGAGCAATAGAATTAGGAGGTTGCTATGAGACTCTGTCTACTAGTAACATAAAATTGTCTGTTAGTTACTATGCCATAACCATAAAGTCTCACTGTAACACAAATGGGTCCTGCTTGTTGGGGTTTCTGTCCCACCCAGTAACCCACAGCTGGAAAGCCCCAAAGAAAATCACATAGAGATCTCTATAAGTTATAAAGCTGATTGGCTCATTAGCTCAGGCTATTTATTAGCTCTTGTAGCTTATAATTAATCCATTGTTCTTATCTATGTTAGAAACATGGTTCGGTACCTTTCTCAGCATGGCAGCTCACATCTTGCTTCCTCTGAGTCTGGACAGGAGTGGGAGGAATCAACTTCCTCCTTCCCAGAATTCTCTTGTTCTCATTGCATCATTTCTACTTCCTGTCTGCTTTTCCCACCTATACTTCCTGCCTGGCCAATCAGCGTTTATTTAAAACATGATTGACAGAATACAGACAATTCTGCCACACCATCTCACCAACATGACTACCCAAAGATGAGCTGAGAAATGACAACACCAATGCATATGCAAACAGAACCCAGAAAAGCCCATAAGGCCCCAACCCTACAGAAAAAACTATAGGCTACTGAGGAACGCTGGAAATGGGAAAGATGGACTTTCTCAAGGAAGAATATACCAAATGGTTGCCCATTTCCAAAAGGTAAACCCTGAAAACATACATACGGGTAGCATTGTGTACAGTTAACAGGCTACACTTAATAAATATGTACATATAGATAAATATATTTTTATAAATATATACATACCATAACAATTATTATAAAATACCTTGAATACATAGGAGAGTGGGGAGATATATATGTGTATATATTGGAGTGACTGAAGAGAAGAAAACATTTATAAACTTAGCCTAGTTTGAAATTTTCACCCCTTCCTTTGAGTTTGATCATAATTCATAGAAGGTTCTAATGATCCTTGTCATAATATAGTTAAATATAATTTAGATATTTAAGAAAAATGTTTCTCTTTATTCCTGAGAAAAGTTTCTGCTTGATATGTAAAGACAGAATAGTACACAGGTAATCATATCTTAATGTGGCTCAAATTCTGACTTTACCTCCTTAGTTGCATAATTATGACCAGTATATGCCATTTTTCTTCTTTCTTCTTAACAAATTAAGAGAAAACCAGAAATACCTAACAATGGTATTTGTATTGAAGAAAATATGTGCATAAAATACACAGTATCTGAAACATTTTAAAATAGTGGGTTTGGTTAATCTTATTACTGTTTTGAGTATTAGGATGCTGTTATACATGAATAAAAAATTTGTAGGTTTGCCTTCTGGTCCTCAAATTTGAATTAGAAAAATATTCAAACTAAAACATAATTTTTATGTTTTTGAGTCAATTTACTTTCAGATAAAAATATCTTTAGTTACATACTAGTATTTCTGCACAACAGTAATAAAACACTATGTTTTTTTTTCTTTTCTTTTTTTTTTTTTTTTAGAGAAGAATGAGCCTGGCGGTCCCAGCACTTGGGAGGCAGAGGCAGGCGGATCGCTGTGAGTTCAAGACGAGCTTGGTCTACAAGAGCTAGGTCCATGACAGGCTCCAAAACCACAGAGAAACCCTGTCTCGAAAAACCAAAAAAAAAAAAAAAAGAGAGAGAGAGAGAGAGAAGAATGAGTTTCTTTGTTACATTTTCAAAATGTGTAAGTCAATGATTGAGTAGCAGAGGGAGTAGGAGGAAGTCATGGTATCTGGAGAATAATTTGAGGGCTCACATTTTCAACCAAAAGAACAAAGCAAAAGAGAGAGAGAGAGAGAGAGAGAGAGAGAGAGAGAGAGAGAGAGAGAACTCTACAGGACAAAGGTTTATCTTAGAGCTTCCTCCATTTTCAAACCCTTTCTAATAAAGCCACACTTTCCAAGCATCACAAAAACAGCATCACCAGCTGTGACCAAAAATTCCCACTACTGTGATGGACATCTCATTCAAACCATGAAAAGTTATTTGCTCAAAGAAAAGAAAACAAATATAAACTAAGCCTGGTTCTGTTGTTTGATTTTTTACCTCTTTGACTTAATTTTAGTAAATTTTCCATGGTCATTTTTCTGCCTTTATTTTCCTTTTTGTTGTAGTTTAAGAAATGTAAGACAATTTCATTAATAAATTCTAAAGAAATAAATGCTTTTGGTTTAGTATGCTATTTACTGAAAAGTATAATCTGCCAAGACAAAGAAATGACATTGGTTTTACCAACTGCTGTTAGCTTCCCCAAGTCTCACTGTGCTTATCAATAAAGAGTTTCTTTCTTTTCTTTTTTCAAAAGTGTGCTTCTGGCCTCCTTCTGAAACCATTTAAGTATGAACATCTTCTCCAGATATAGAAAAAGTGGTCCCAAACCTACTGTTATATAAACACTGCAGTGGACTGTGTCCTGCTAATTTTGAAACAAATAGAATTGGGAAAATGAAGCATATCCTAACCAGTTAAAATGGAGCACAAGTGAGGCCCTTCTGTCAATCTCCACATAATTAAAGACAGTATGAGTAGTGAGTCATGCAATAATAATTCTGGAAACCCACCACATGCTCCTAGTGACAGGTTGGTAGGCAAGGTACATGCTTACACTGTACAGCCAAAGTATGGGGCCTTGTAGACCCTCTTAGGACTAGATAGGATGGCCTACACTCTCAATAACACCAAAAGAATCTCAATGATAATTTTCAAAAAATAAACAATTTAAAAAGGAATTCATACAACTGAATGCATATTAAAATTTTGAATGGCAGGAAAAATTCATACCACCACAGTACTTTTTTATTATAAATAATGCTTTAATTCTTTGGTTATAGTACTTCTAATTTGATAACTCAAGTCCAACATATTTCAATTTCAGAAAAGTCCAACTTTTACAAGACTATTAGTTAAACTCTAAAATTTGTAAATAAGGTATTCCTCAATTTGATCTCTTTGTCCAATATAAAGAAATCTCTGCTCTAGCTGTACTTTGAAAAGATACACCCATTAGGCATGTGTTTTTTCACTAACCACCTAGGCTTCTCATAGATATGCTGTTAATCACACAAACATGTGATACTTCCTGACATATGCAAAAGCAGCCTTGCTGACACAGAGCTCCCTTAACTACCGTGTTTTCTTCTTAGCACTTCAGTTTCTCCAAGTCAACTAGAGCCTGAGAGTAAAGGCATAATATTGCTCAAGGGTATATTTAAGAAATGGACAATTGGTCAGTTTTCAATTCTGTTCTTCCAAAGAGACTAAAGCCCTGAGGAACTGGGTACTGCCTTGGTGGCCAACTGGCTATGGAGCAGAACTGAGATTGGTCAACTAACTTTGAATCCTGAGCTGTAATCTTTCCAATTGCCATTCTTAATACAATAAGGGTGATAGTCAAGCTATAAAAATGTAGAATGTGGAATATGAGAAGTATAATGATTTACATGAAATCTTATATGAAAATTCTGTGATTCTGAAATGTATTTTTCAAACAGTGATGTCTAGAAACAAATGGCCTATCTTACAAACAAAAGCAAATAGAATATTTTTTCCATATTTAGTAAACATCATTCAATGGGAAATTTTTCTGTAGGTTAAACTATATAGATCTTTGATAAACTGAAGAAATAATGGCTTGGTGTGATAAATGATTCTAGGTTGGGATGCTATCCCCTCCTCCATTTTTATTTTCATATCTGTTTTTTGTTTGTTTTTGTTTTTGGAGACAGGATCTCCTGGTGGTCCTGGAATTCACTATGTAGACCAGGCTGGCCTTGAACGCACAAACATCTTCCTGTCTCTGCTTCTCAAGTACTGTTATTAAAGGTGTGTACCACAACTGCCTGGCTGTATACCTTCTCTTGATAGTAACTATAAGGGCAGATATTTCAAACTCCTCTCCAGCCTGGGCTATGTCCTTCTCTGAATGAGATTATCACAAACAGGTAAAGTCTAACAAAAATTAACACTGAGATGAGAGTACTTCATTAAATGCTACTCATATTAAATAAAAATTAAAATTATTTTAATTGCTACATATTTATCTAAATTTTAATTTTAATTAAAATATGAATTTTAATTAAAACATGTATTTTAATTTTAATTAAAATATGTAGATCATTTAAGTAGTACATAAAACTTTTCTATAAAATTCTTTAAAAGAATTGTGTGGTATGTATTTTATGATTTATGATTAAAAACTAGTATAATCAATATTTTATAGTAGAATGTCTATCAAAATTTCTATAAGTATTCAATATCTATTTGGGTATATTTTTGATAGTGTCTGTGTAGCTATGTATAAAATTATACAAATCGATTGTAAATGTGGTTGCCAAGCACAAATAGTAGCTGTAGTGAGAGAACTCTAACTCTAAGATGATAGGAAACAATATAAATGTTCAGAGTTGTTTGTTTAATAATAGTACAGAAAAGATCCTTGCTTCATCTATACCTTTTTATTGTCACAAAGGTAGCATACAATAACACCCGCTGAAAATTGTGTGTGATATTTTCTCAAAGCACTGACAAAAGCCCACGCTAGGCTTAGAGTGGAAGCACATCTCTCTAAGGAATTCTGAAGAAAAGCATCACAACCTTGGAATAGGGTGATATTTCCTAGAAAACACAAAACTAAAATTTTGTGAGTAATCAAAAGCCTTCGTAGCCTGGGAACAAATGCGTTTTTTTGTATGAGGAGAACTAACAAGTTGCTGTATGAGGAGAACTAACTAGTTGCTGTCTTTTAGAGGTAAAGAAGGAGGCTTAAAAGAAATCCCAGAGTAGCTCACAATTAAGTATAATAGAGTGTTATTTATTTAGGGGTAGACTCACAGATCACAATCCTCTGCTGGAACAGCAAACAGCAACTGAATCCTGATGCCAGAAAAGAGGCCAGACACGCCTTTTACATCAGCATAAAAAGTATAAGAGGCCACGCCCAAGTGGGCAGGTAACTTAACGGCTATGTGGTAGTAATTCCTACAGCATAGAGATAGCAACATGTTTTAATTAAAATTAAAATTTTAATTAACATTAAATTTTAATTAAATAAAATATGTAGCAATTAAAATAATTTTAATTTTTATTTAATATGGGTAGCACTTAATGAAGCACTACCATCTCAGTATTAATTTTTGTTGTTGATTGTATACAAAAAATTGTCATATCTCAAAAATGTGATTATATTATTATTTCAGTTCCATTAACATTCTAAAATAAGTGTGGTCACTACCCTAAAACACTTGTGGATCTTTATTGTAGAAGAGGAAGACTTGAATACAGTAAAGATTGTGGGAGCTGTAGGATTAAAAACAGTACGGTAATTGCTAAGCCACAATATGCTGCTGTAGGAAATACTACAGCCAGTAACCCTCAAGTTACCCGCCCACCGGGATGTGGCCTCTTAAACGATTTATGCCGATGCAAAGCATGAATCCGGCCTCTTTTCTGCTACAGGATTCGGTTGCTGTTCTCAGTTCCAGCAGAGGATTATGATTTGTGAGTCTAACCCTAAATAAATAACCATCTATTATTCTAATTCTAAACTAGTGTGGGATTTCAAGTGTCCTTCTTTGATATGCCATAGTTGACTCAGAACCAGTAACATGTAGAAGAAGTCAAATGCAGGGTAGACACATTTTCTAATGAACTATGTCAGTAACTGGGAAATTTAGGCAATTCACAGGATCATTCTATTCACGAGAAAGAAGTAGTAATGATTCCTCTTTCAATAATATTCTTTTTTTGAGTCACATGATCAAATACAATCATACAATTGAGTCACAAATATAGTTATCATAAGCAAAATTTTTTAGCTTTAAGAAATAAGAGAAATAAAAATTAAATACTCCATCTCCATAACATATATTATATATTCGATTTTTCTAAAAGTAATAGAATAGGAAGTAATTGAGAATACAGAAATCATTCCTTGTTTTACCTTTGCATGTAAATAAAGAATATTTTTGAGTAATTAATAATTAATATCTATTTTGTTTTACAATACCTTTGAAGAATAAAGCTAACTAAGAAAGAGCTCCACATTTCTATTAAGTGTGATTATAAGTTCAAATATTATACATGTGTATACTTTGTGTACGGGTGTTATATATGTATCTGAAGTATTTGAGTGTGTGAATACATAATCCACAGAAAGATTTTAGACATTTTGCTCTATTGCTTTGTGCTTTATTGCCTAAGACATTCTCTTACTAAGCCCAAAGCTTGAAAATGGAACTTTTCTGTTTGTTCTTGCAGTCATTCAGTCTCAAAAAATTACACATAATCTATTTTAATTACAACACTTCTTGACCAAATGCTCAGGCTTATTCCTACCTAGCCCTTGCATCTTAAATTAACTCATTTTTATCGATCTATGTATTGACTCAAGGTTGTGGCTTACCTTACTGGTTTCTGGCGTCCTTCTTCTTTGTCAGCTATATAACAACTCCCAGCTGCTGCCTTTTTTTCTTCTCTATCTTTGCTTGGATTGTCTGCCTTGCTATATTCTGCCCTGTCATAGGCCAAAGCATTTTCTTAATTAACTAATGGTAATAAAACATATTCAGAGCATACAGAGAACCCCACATCAAAACCTTATCATTTTGAGTAGGCTGTCAAGCCAAAGAGCTCCTAGGGTTACTAGCAAGTCAGCCATGTGAGCCTATTTTTTTTTTTTTTTAAATTTCAAGTGTAACACCTACAGCAGCAACTTTCAACATGAGTTTCAGAATGGACAGATTGTACATAAGTACTTACAGTTAGTATGTGTATATCTGGTATTGGTAACATCACATATTCTACAGCAATATCTCTTATAAAACTACTCATATTTGTAAAGCATTCATGAAATTATTTCTCAATTTTCTGTCCCTTGTTTTTTCCTTCTGATTCCCAAGATTTCTGTAATGTTTCAATTACATTTTCAATGATTGTATTTTTATCAATGTTGGCTGCAATGTTTCTTATTTTTACTAAAGTCTTTCCAATGATAATATTATTCATTTATTCATTTCTTCATATACTGATCCATTTAAAAACATTTTAACTCTGTGTTAGGCACTGTAATAAGTACTTGACAACTGTTTTATGTAACTACACATAATAGTAATTAACTTGATTTTGTCCCTGTTGCTTCAGTAGGAACTTGATTTGTGCATATGTATCTATTAGTACTAATAATGACTTTTGATAATGTTACATTTTGCTTTATCTTCAGTATGCCTGCCTTCTTTTTCTAAAACTACTTGATTTTATTGCTAATTTCACAATAATAACAATGTTACTGAGCCAACTTTTCATTCATTATCAGAATTTCTGACTTTCTTCTATGCAATGTCTAAAGAAAGAAACATTAATATTTTTTTTTTGAAAGAGTAGTTCTCCCATCATGGTTGGTGTTTTTGATGGGAAATGTGCTTGGATAGAACAACTAATGGTTACTGAAAATCAATTAAAGGCCAAAGTATATAATATGGTTTCTCAGCAAAAAATACCAAATGTCTTTATTGCTACATGGCACCTACCTTTTGACTCCTTCAAAACATGTTTTCAGCTATCAACAGTGATTTTTTTTTCTAAAAAGTTTTGAAATCAGTAAAAAGTGAGTTGAGCACATATACCTGAAGCTAAAGAATCATTTAGAAAGTCTTAAAATATTTATTTCATTTGAAATTTTGATGCAAATCTTTTAAAAAATCTTCTGTTTATGTTTATCTATGTATAAACACCTAGTAAACTAATAATTTGACTACATAATCAAAATATATGGCATAATTTACCTAAATCAACACATTAAAATGCAACCATTTTTCTTTGAATTCCCAATGGTGAACTTTTATTTATTAATGTATAAGATAACCATATACTGGAGGTCACTATTATAGCATGATGACTATAGAGTTTTATGTACTTTATTCGCTGTCTAGTCTAGAAACCAATGATGTACATGTTCTACATCAACTTAGCATTAACTACTAAACCAGCTGATGTCTAGTATAACTCCTTTGATACGAACATAGTGAACATTCATGAGGCTTCATAGTTCCAAAGCATGTTACTGGGTACTGAAAATAAATTGTTGCTCTCACTCTTCCAATACTGCTGCTGGCAATTTCTGTTTAATTAAAGTTTCTACATTATTTACCAATCACAAATTGTACTTGGCACTAGAAGGGTACCACCATATCTCCCCCATTCCCATATTTGGGTGTTTTTTTTTTTTTTTATAAAAATCAAGCTTAAATGACTCATCAGATGTCATATTATCAAGAATCCAATGTACCTACAAACAGTAAGGCTACTGAAGGAACAATGTAGCCTTAAAGTTTCTCTACATGTACAACTATTCAGAACTCCACCAAAATTGCCCTGGCATAGTGAAGAAATGAGGCAAAGTAGTTAAGAACTTCAATTGAAGCAAAGGTGATTTATTTTGGAGGAAAATGTGTTTTGTAAAGAATAATTTTTGTAAATCTACAGAAGTAAAAGAAGAGCAATAAGATGTAATAAGAAATTGATTTTCTTCTCTTAGATTTCTAAAACCATGCACTTGTAAATTAAAAATACAAACAATATGTGATATGTGGTTGAATTCCTACTAATCACTCTTTTGTAGCACTATAGTTTTGAAAGGAAAACAAAGACGACAGTGTCTAATCAGATCTGCACCACCAAGACTGAGTGGCTGGATGGCAAACATGTGGTCTTTGGAAGGCGAAAGAAGGCATGAACATTGTGGAAGCCATGAGCGTTTGGGGTCCAGGAATGGCAAGACCAGCAAGAAGATCACCATTTCCGACTGTGGACAACTCTAATTCTTTTTTTTTTTAAATTTATTTATTAAAGATTTCTGCCTTCTCCCCGCCACCACCTCCCATCTCCCTCCCCCTCCCCCATCAAGTTCCCCTCCCTCATAATACCTAAGAGTAATCCATCCGGTTCCCTGCCCTGTGGGAAGTCCAAGGACCACCCAGCTCCATCCAGGTCTAGTAAGGTGAGCATCCAAACTGCCTAGGTTCCCACAAAGCCAGTATGTGCAGTAGGATCAAAAACCCATTGCCATTGTTCTTGAGTTCTCAGTAGTCCTCATTGTCTATTATGTTCAGCAAGTACTCACTCATATTTGGTTTCTAGCCATGAATAGGGGACGTTGAGCCTATTATGCGTGATCCTAGAGAAGCTAATTAAGAAGGTGAACCCAAAGAAAAACATTTAGGCGATGAAAGGAGACAAAGACCCACATTGGAGCACCGGACTGAAATCTCAAGGTCCAAATCAAGAGCAGGAGACAGAGCACGAGCAAGGAACTCAGGACTGCGAGGGGTGCACCCACACACTGAGACAATGGGGATGTTCTTTCAGGAACTCACCAAGGCCAGCTGGCCTGGGTCTGAAAAAGCATGGGATAAAACTCTAATTCTTTTGACTTGCGGACTTCTTACCCACCAGACCATTCCTTCTGTAGCTCAGGAGAGCACCCCAGCCCCATCTGCTTGCAGTACCCTGTAATCTCTGCTCTCACTGAAGTTCTTTGGGTTCTATATTTTCCTCATTCCCCTTCAAGTCTAGCTGGATTGCAGAGTTAAGTTCATGATTATGAATAAAAACTAAGTAAGAAAAAAAAAAAAAAACAAGTGAAGAGTAAGAGTATGTGCTGACAGTGTGTTTGTATTAAAAGTCTAGTTGTTTATGGGATTAACATTTTTACCCCATAGGAATAAATTAGTCCAACTTGCTTTAATGGAACATTCCCACCAGTGTGTGCTTTCTGTAGCTATTTTACTTTTATCCATAGCTTTTTAAAAAATGGCAATAATATCTGAAGCAAGAGTGACAGAATAATTTCATCCCAAATATGATTTGTACTACTGTGCTCCAAAAACACTTTATTTCCCCTGCCTCAACTCAGCATTTTTTCTCTTGTATTCAATATAAGCATGAATTGGTATTTCTTCAGTATTTCTCCTTAAATAAATTCTTATTAATTCTTATATTTTCTACAATTTTGTACATATGTAGCCTGGATGGGATAGTCATACTGGCACAGAAAAAGACTGTGGGAGCCTGAAATTCATCACGGAGCCCTGTAAGATGGCCTTTAGAGACTACAGTATCATTGTTAAAAGCCATTAGTGTCATTTATTTCAACCTCTAGCTCAACCATGAAATATGATCATTTAAGTTCTTGACCTTCAATAAAAAGGAGACTTTTGATTCCCTTTATTTTTCTGTGAGTAAATCACAAATAAGGACTAAGGAAAACTTTGCTTTAGCATATTTAGTTGATCAAGCTGAACTGACCTATGCCCTAAATCTCTTGACACTAGGCCTGCATTTTAAGAAAACAAGTAAGCGATGAGATTCCAGATGTTTAACATTGCTGAGATACTTTTATTCTTTTCTAGTCTGATTCCTAATTAATATGCCCACAAGTTGTGCAAAGGTTTGGATGTTCCAAGTTATCATAATTATGGACTCTTCTGACTTAGACAAAGTTTACACATAATTGGATTAGATTCCTATATGTATTGTATGGATAATCCACTAAAATTGGAATTTCTGGCATTCCTTTAGATGCATTTGAGAAGAGATGTAAAACTTGTCTAATTACTTTTGGCTTGGGTGTCTTGAGCTCAAAAGCACTGTCTGGCCCATGGTCAGTCATCTACCTGTGCTACCATATGGGCCCCTGTTGAAACTGGATCTTTTCAATCCCAGAAGCACAGAATGTTGCTTTAAGGCCACTAGAACAAGCCTGCATATAAAATATTGCTAAAGAATATATACATGTAGTGCTACAAATCTAAAACTTTATTTAATCCATTTGGATCATGGTATTCTCAGAAAACAATAACGAGTTGAAGTACCATTACAGGAAATTTATCTTGATATTCATGGCAAAAATTCCATTTGTGTGTTTGTATATATGTGTGTGTGTGTGTGTCTGTGTGTCTGTGTGTGTGTGTGTTGTTAGCACCTGAAATGAAATTGAAATTATGAATGTCAAAATATTTAGGTCGTGGATAAGAAAAGTCATTCTTAGACTTAACATCATGCAGATAAAGTTTTCATTCTTTCATTGTTCCTATCCATCAATATGTGTAAGAAAAAGCTTTGAATAGCCTATTTGACCTTTTACATATCTGTGCTTATCTGAAAACTGAGTGTCGAAATAGGCACTGCTGTACAAATGACTTTGTGGAAAATATCTTAGAATCATTTTTACTCTTTTCATTTTTATTTTTTATAGTTATAAATATTTGTAATAACCTGGGCATAAAAATAGAAGAGATAAAACAAAACAGTATTAAAGGTTCTAGATTATAATTTTATTACTGAACCTCATACAACCCTATCTGAGCTTTTGATTTATTGGTGTCTGTGGCTTTGGTCCCGGTTAAGCACAAGGTGAGTGAGGCTGCAGATGGTTGCTCTATTAAAATGTTTGCCCATGTTAGTCTGTTGATTTTCTCTGCATGTAGGTAGACATCGACTGCTGCTTTTTCCCTTAGCAACAGATGCTCCACTTTGTTCTCCTTGGGGCCTTCAGATAATTGCATGTAGCTCTTGAATAGTTCCATTTTCTCTCTGCGTTATTGCTCAATTTACTTTTTAACAGACTCATATCATTGTTGCCAAAAAGATGTGCTACACTGTGGTAATGAAATCTCCCTGACATAAACAGACAGAAAAGGAAGAAATAAGCAACAGAAATTTCCTTGTTAACCGCTATTAAGTGATTATAGGTTTACCTCACTGCTTTCTGACAGCCCTACTAACCAGTATAGTATCCTAATCAAGGCTTCTCATAAAGATAAAATCTTCCCCAGGATCTACTCACAGTTCCCACTAACATAATCATCTCAAGCATTATTAGACATTTTATTTGCAATGCTGAGTTGTGACAAGTCTACCATTCTTCACCAATAATACTGCAAGTAGGAACCATGCACAGTACATACAAGTTATATTGAAGAAATACGGCTGAACAAAAGGTGAATTTAGACAGCATTTATGACATTTAAAAGTCTTTATTATTATGGGTTTAAAAACTCATTTTTAATGATTGCTCATTTTCAGTTTTCAGAGGAGTAATGGCCCATGTAATACAGTGCTTGCTGAGGAAACAGTAGGATATTACATGAGCATAATTTGCTCTGGAAACTTTGTCCATATGCTATATTTTTTCTGTTTTCTTTTCTTTCTATTTTTTTTTTTTTTTTGAGACCGGGTTTCTCTGTAGCTTTAGAGTCTGTCATGGAACTAGCTCTTGTAGACCAGGCTGGCCTCAAACTCACAGAGATCCAACGGCATCTGTCTCCGGAGTGCTGGGATTAAAGAGGTGCGCCACCAACGCCCAGCATTATCTTTCAATGGCAGTAGAAAGTATGTCCTATGATCCTTAAATGTATGGATGTGAAGTTTTGATATTACATTTCAAAATTTAAATATGGGCTAGAAATGGTTTATATAGTATATCAGAATAAAATAGTGCAAGTTCCACAAATTAGACTCAATCAAACTTTTTTCTAAACAAACTGTCAGTTTCTATATTAGTCATTTCATCTTTTCTTCCATTTACTGGATAAGATTCATTCATAAGAAAATTTATCAAATAAGAGGCTTTTTGGGGTAAGGGACTTCACTTTTTTGCTGTTTGGTTTTATTGTGTCTAACTTTCACTTGAAGTAAGTGTGTTTTGTATACTTTTATTTAATGTAATATGATGGTTGAAATTAATTCACACATAGAGGAAATAAGATTTCCAGAAAGGAATAATTAATCAAAGTGCCTAAAGTAATGTCACAAAATCTTGAAGACATTTCATTGAAGACAAGTTGAACTCAAAATTAATACTACATTGTATATAAATTTGGTTATGTAATTGTTATGAATTGTACTCCATAATTATTTTTAGTTATAGTCCATATATGTATGTATGTGTGTATGTGTACACACATACATACATATATAGTTATATGTAGCTTTGGAATAATTATCTACTCATTTTCTGTACTTGACTGAGAAAATAGAAGTTAAAACTGCTTATATATATATAGTTATATATTTTAAGATAAATAAATACATATTCCATTCTACATTAAAAAGTGTAAATAATTCTCTGGAATATTGCTAATTTTAGAGATATAACTCAGGATTGCTGATGTTCTAAGACTAACAAACTCTGGGTTTGTTTGTTATGTATTTATCAGTAGCTTAGAACAGACAGTAAATGTAACCAAGTTTTAACTGTTTGAAAAAACTTAATTACATATTCTAAGCAGTAGAGAAGATTTTATATATCGCCCACACAAAGAAAGGATATATTTGAGGTGCTGGATATGCTAATTACCCCAATGTTGTCATTACACAGTGTTTACGGGTATGTAAATGACATGTGACAATTTAAGTAAAATATATTAAAACATCTTTCATCAAATTTTTTTTCATAATTTATTTACAACTTAAATTAATCAATGTAATTATAGAGAAAGTTTGATTTGAAACAGTCAGACTTATTCTTCAGTATTTTTGTTGCATGTCCACAGCCTTCTTTTAAAAGTGCTGAATTATGCCGGGCGGTGGTGGCGCACGCCTTTAATCCCAGCACTCGGGAGGCAGAGGCAGGCGGATCTCTGTGAGTTCGAGGCCAACCTGGTCTACAAGAGCTAGTTCCAGGACAGGCTCCAAAGCTACGGAGAAACCCTGTCTCGAAAAATTAAAAAAAAAAAGTGCTGAATTATACCTGAGATTTACAATAATATAAAATAACAATTGCAAAGAAAGCTCCCTACCATATCCTGTTCCATGAAAAACTTGTGGTGGTAAATCTATACTTTCAATTGTCTTAGAGATGATTCATATATGCACTTCTTGTTGCCCTATTCCAAGCAATAGATAATTGTGTTAGATAGATATTCATTTCTTTTTTTCTTTTTATTTAAAATTGATATTTTCTCAATTAATATATCTTGTTGCAGTTCCCTCTTCACCTCTCCCAATTCCTCTCCAAATTTCTTCTCTCATGCAGAGTGCATTTACCTCCTTAGTGTCTCTCACTGAAAATAAAAATACAAAGGGATAATAATGAAATGATATATAATGTAATAAGATAAAACAAAAACTACCACAATGGATAAGGACAAAGCATACAGAAGGAAGGGAGCTCAAAAAAAGTCACATGAAAGATACAGAAACTCCCTTCTTCTTTTTAATACTTAGGAATTCCATAAAAACATCAAACTGGAAGTCATAATATTTATGCCAGGTACCTGAAGGGTAAAAAGAAAGAAGAAATGTGTCATTCATATATACATGCATACATGTTACATAAATTAAAATTATAAAAAAATAAGATTTACAAAAGGAAAAGCCTTGACATGACATAATAACCAAGTAACCCCCAAAGATGCTCTTGCGTTTACTTTCTGTTTCCCATCTACTGTTGCTCACGGGGCCTACTTTTCAGAATAGTATGTTTTTTCAGTAAGACTCCCTTGGAGAACTCTCAATTTCCATTTGCAAGTAGTTATCAAATGGGGATAGCTTTTGAGCTAGGGATGGGAATAATGTCATGCAATGGGCATGTGATTCTGGGTTGTTTACTGAAGTTAACTGAGCATAAGCCCATGAGACAGCAAGCAAACAGCATGCCTCCATGGTTCATACCTTTCCGTTGCTGACTGATTTCTTGTTTCCAATTTCTTAAGTCACCATGACTTGGAAGTATAAGTCAGATAAATCTTTTCCTCCTGTAACTCACTTCAAAGTTTCAATCTCAATAACATTAATCACACAAATATGCTTCACATTAGTACACAATCCTTACTGATGAAATGTATGAATAGAAAGAGCTAATATTGGAGCTGAAAAATAAAAGCCACAATGTTATAGACTTCTATTAAGGTCAAAAGTTAAATGAGACATTTAAGTTGTCTGCAATGGTGAGCACCCGATCAAGTTCAAATAGTTCTTTCCTGTATATATAGCTCAACGTACTCGTGCTTCTGAAGATAAAACAAAACTCAGTAGAAAGAATAATTTAGAAAGACCTTTATCTGCTCAGAGATAAAATTGTATTTCCCAATCTATAATAGCATTAGAAAATCTTGTATCATTTATGATGAGTAGTTGACAAGTTGTATTTATTCTTCTGAAAATCCACTTTGAAGAAGCATCATTACTTAAAAAATGCATTCATTTTGGCAACATTTTTTACAGAATTTTATATGCAAATGTACAGATGAAGGTTACATAACAATGTGCTTTATGGAATTAACAAATCTGAAATTTGAGAAGGAAAGATATCAACTAAGGTAATTTTACTGATTAACTAAAACAAAGAGCCAGTGGGAAGATTTGGAGTCAGCATGAAGAATAGGGAGATCAAACATCTTGGGTTATGCTTTGAGCAGGGCAGGGTAGAGTTTTGTTAGGAACTTGAAGGGCAGTCACACTTGGATTTATAGAAAAATATCGGTTTCTAGAAAACTCAGAACCAAGTTAGATTTCATCAACCCATTTCATGCTAGTCATGAAAAACCAACCAAAGCCAAATGAACAGGAGATAATATACATATCCAAATCTATACAGGCTGTTTCTGCATTTAAAACTGTGAGGAAATTTAACAAGAACATCTTCCCAGTGCTCACAGGCTCGAGGGAAGATTTAGCAAGAACGAGATCTTATTCAACTGGACCATTCCTGACCCTGGATACTGAATGCTGAATGAGTAACGGGTCTATGATGGGAAAATCATGCAGTGTAACTTTAGACATCATTTACCAACTTAAATTGATATCCTCCTTTTTAGCAGAGGACATTGCTACAGAAAGAACTTTTTTCTTCTGTATTGAAACAGAGTTGAGTTAGGATACAAGTGCAGAATTAACTCCCATATGGGCATGCTCTGAGGGAATTGACTTGCATATCACAGATTTCTCCATATTCTATATATTTTCATCCTATGTCCCTGCAGTTTAGATTTTGATTCATAAGATCTTCCTATGTCCTTACACCTTCTGCTATACTTTGAAATTTCTCTGAGAGTGAAACTCTGTTAGAATAACTTGCTTATCTCTCTCTCTCTCTCTCTCTCTCTCTCTCTCTCTCTCTCTCTCTCTCTCCCACTTCATTATTTGACATGAATCTTTAAAGCTTTTATAAAAACTTAAAATAATGTTATTTATTTTAGGGAGTTCCTGCATTTGTATGTAGAAAGCTATACTCTAAGAATCCAATCCTACAGCATCGTCTCTGTTTAAGTGCTTCTCCTCATTGAGCCTTCTGTTTCCGTGTTACAGTGTCTGCTCCCTTCAGTCTTGCTCCATCAGTTTCGATATTGTTTGGTTGAGACTCCCTGCTGAGAACGGAAACCATCAACAGTCACAGAGCTTGCTGTGTACTTGCATGTGCTTTTGCTCCTCCACGGCTGCATCAGCTAAACTTTAGTGGCACATACGCAAAAAAAAATTCTTGCAAAACACAATTACTAGGAATCTGTTTATCACCCTAGGAACTTACTGAATTTCTAATTCTTTGTCTCATGATTATGTCCTTGCAGTGACCCAACTTGAAGTCTTTTATTATGATGTTTGATCTATTTAGTTTTTGTTATTCATTTGTCAATTGTACAAAATAGCAGGCTTCATTATGGCAATGTACTGCAGCCATTTTTAATCCAGTAACACTTTTCTTTTTCTTTCTAATTGGTTTCCTTTTTATAGAACAAATAATTTTCTGTATTTTTATTTGTTTGTTATAAAGGAATTTCCATATTTATTTTGAGAGTGGATGAAATAGCCTTTTATTCGAACACTACTTGCTTAGTTCATACTTTAAAAGTACAGTCCTTCTTTCATGTTATGGGAAACATGAGCTCTATTTGTCCCATCAACAGCTACTTTGGGTGAAATGTCAGTGAATCTTTAATCATTCAACTCATTCATTTTAGGAGCAGGGGAAGTATTTTGATGTTCTGTATAATTCCCAATTAGAATAGAGAAAAGCAAGAAGTAAGTCCTGTTGCTAGGTCAGATGTATGACCATCGTGAGACTCTTATTCCTTCTACATAATTCCTCTGTCATACTTCTCCACAAATTTGCTTTCTAACTCATTATAGACAATAATACTGCAGGTACTTTTAAGTACATTGCAACACATCAATAAGAAATTGAAAGTTGCAATTACTTGATGGCAAGTATGAATCACGATCATGCCTTATCAATAATTTGAAAGTTATAAATAATTGAATACCACTATCGATCTCTCTATCTCTCTCTCTCTCTCTCTCTCTCTATCTATCTATCTATCTATCTATCTATCTATCTATCTATCTATCTATCTATCATCTATCTATATGAGAATGATAGCTTTAGAAGCAGAATCCAACTCCAAGACAATAAATGATAACAGGAAGAAAATTATTATGAAAAATTCTGTCAAGAAAGTATTAACTTTTATCCACCTCTTTGAAGACAAAGCTCTGAGGACTTTCCATTTTAAAGATATTCAGACTGACAACTATTTTGACTGTGAGCATCATTTTCCTATAGAGGCAATACGCTGTCTGTAAATTGGTCTGGTTTTGAATAAGCATCTACTATATATACGATTAATTTGCAAAGATTGTATTCTATGAAACCCAGAACTTCACTTTTCAAATTTGTTGTTAAAGAAACACAAAGTGACCTCCGGAACATTTTTCTTTCCCCTTTTAAGATTTCACATTTCTGTATCTTACTTATATTGTAGATTGGTTCAGTGAAACATACCAAGTTCTGAAGACTCCATGAATCTTATACAACTATTAACAGGAAGATTTGTTGTTCTGAATTACTCTTTTTTTTTACAGAAAAGAATTTTGTAACTTTTAAAATTAATGTAGTTAATAATTTACATATTCACCCCATATAATACAGTTCAATCAAAAGAAGTGGCAATTAACTATGATGTCTCAGTGCTGATAGATTTGTGTGTTTATGTCTAATTCTGAGGTCAGTATAACCTGAAACCATCAATGTTCATCATTAGTAATTCTTACACTTAAAAGCAGTTTTGATCTTGAACTTGTACTCTTATTGGAGCATTATAATCTACATAATAGCATCATTTAAAACAGCTATGATTTCCTATTGGAATTGGTAAGAAGTTTAAAAATATTTTATAACTTCTTTTATTTTATACTTTTCTTTTATTGAAAATAGGTATTTTTTATACAATCAATTCTGATTACTTTCCAGTCCCCCAACTTCTCCCAGATTCTTGTCACCTTCTCTTTCATCTATTATCTTACAGTTTTCTGCACTAAATAAACAATGAATACCTACTATTTTTTCTCATTTTATTCATTATTATTAATGCATACCTTAAAATAAGTGTTCAAATGATCAATTAATTAAAAGATACCTGTTGTAAATTTAAGTAATCAAATTAACAATAGTGATAGACAAAGAACTCATGTTTGCATATTTTTACAGTAAATATTAACCATAATACCTGCTTTGTCATGCAAACTTCTGTTATATAAAGCTAGAATCAATATTATTATAGCTAGTTTTCTGATTACCCTACTAAAATTTTAAAGATAAATTTAACTATTATATAAAACATATTCCTCTTTTTTGGAGACCTCATATGAACTTAAGTTCTGACACAGTTTTTGAAGAATTTTTCTTTCCTTGAATTGCCTCCGTGAGTAGATGAAAAACACCTTTGAATAAACTTATAATTGTTTTAAAAGATAATGTGATTAAGAAAACATTGTGAGACAGTATTTGAATTTTAGATGTCACTATATTGGTTAATTGCTTAATTACTAGTGAACAGAAGCATCATTTGATTATCTCTTCCATGAAAGTGGACATTGTTATAATTTTCCTGCTCAGAACTCATTGCACTCACTCAACTTTCAACATTTCTAGAATTCCAGTATGATTTAAAAACATTCTTATTCTTAATTTATTTTCTCAAACTGTGTTGTGTTTAGATATATATAGACTTTCAATTTATATTTGTGATATAATAATTATCTGTTTGATTTTCTTTTCAAGGAAAGGAAACATATCTATGTTTGCAAGTTTCTGTCTGAACTCTGTGTTAGAGGACTTTTCCATGTTTGAATTTAATCTGTCCCCAGAATTATGGAGGTGTCCTTGAGGGAGAGGAATGCTTTTGTTGGGGCCAGTACCATCTAGTGCAATATCAGCTAACCTCCCTTCAAAGTTGACTCTTAACAGCTAAAGTGAGGTGTGGTACCTCCATTTCCAGAACATTTTAACCAATGTAACTGCAGGCTATAGTTTACCTATAAGACAACTTCATGCAATATTTAAGAGAACTTTCTTTTCAGCCTGTTGGGAAGGTTGAAGACTTAAAGGAGTTCTCAGGGAAGTCTCAGCCATTCATTGAGCTCATCATCTGACTTAGTGTTTGAGAGTAAAAATTAACAATTGCCTTCCTCTTTTTACCATTTGTCAGACTTCTCATTTGGAAGTATTTCTTCTACTGCTTTCCCAACTCACCTCTTGATCAAAAAATATCAATCCATTTATTAAAATATTATTTTATTTAAGTGGATTTGTGTCTAAATAGAACAAACACTAACAGAAATTCTTGTAGAAACCCCCTCAGTATGATTAATGATTATGTGTGTTTTCAACAAAGAATTTACAATGATAGATTTTTAGTTCACGCTTGTTCTACAATTTAGTGTCAGTTGACAGTATATCAATGATGCTCTAATAGAAGTCATCAGCAGTATCATTCCTCACAGATGTTGTTACTTCTTCATTTTTATAGCCAATGTACTTATATCCACTATCAATCTTTGACCAGTATATATATAGCTATATTCCATAGCTACATACACATGTAACCAAGTAATATATATGTCTAACCCCCCAAAAAAAATCTAAACATGAAAAAAGATAATATTTATGAAGCCCATACAGAAGTTTGTATTGAAACTCTGGCAAAACAGATTATGATTAACATAAGTCATAACTTCTTGGATCATTTTATGCTAGGAAATATAGCCACTTCATTTGTTATCTTCAACTAGTGTGTTTCCTAACTTGAAACAGGTAAAAAATAGAATATTAAATAATATAGATGGGCATATATTTATACATATATGTATGTGTAATTATGTATAAATATACATGTGTATATTATAAATGATGTTACATATATACTAAATATATAGAGTCAGCAATGACTTTAATGGGGTGTTTCCTCCATAATCCTATGTAAAACATTAACCATCAAGATGATGATATTGGAGAATAACGTTTTTGGAGGTGGTTAGGATCTTCTCACATGTTTATATTAATATATTCACAATGTTTATAACAGTCAAATTACTTTCCAATTTGTATCATGAAAGAGGTCAGCATCATTCCCTTTTATGCCCTGCTGTAGAATAATGCTTTTTTACACTATAAAAATTTGTCACTTATATTGGTTTACTAAAACACTGATTGGACAGTAGCTAGGCAGGAAGTAAAAATAGGGCAACCAGACTAGTAGAATTCTGGGAAAAGGAAAAACAGAGATGAAATCACAACACAGAGTCAGAGAAACCAAGATTACAATGCTTTATTAAAGAAAGGTACCAAGCCACATGGCTAAACATAGATAAGAATAATGGGTTAATTTAAGTTGCAAAAGCTAGTTAGTAATAAGCCTGAGTAATAGGCCAACCAGTTCACCCATTTATAAGTAATATAAGCCTCTGTGTATTTATTTGGGACTGAATGGCAGTGGGAACTGGAGAGACAGAAATTTCTCTCTACAATGCCCTCCTGTTTCTCACCATAAAATGATACACAAGAATGCCTTCTCCAGGTATCATACACAGATTTTTCTCACATTCCTTTGACTCCAGATATATGAAAAATAAATTTGTCCTTTCTTATATGGAACTTTACCATGACATTTTTATTATAGCAGAACGGACTTGGAAACATTAAATTTCTGTTGGGCCAAAATTATTTCAGCACCTGTACCTCAAGGCATGTAGGATAGAGTTTGAAGGATAGTCTCAAAGCTACCAAGTCGGTATGAGACAGCAAAATCTAGATGTCCCTCCAGCTAGAAGGAGGGCTTGGCTGTCTCTCATTGGTTGGAGGTACCCCCACATCACTGTGTGTCACTTAACCTATATAAGCTGACACTCACAATAATAAACTGAGTTTCTACTTTGACTTGACTTTCTATCACATCTGATTGTCCTGCTTTGTAGGGCTGCAGAAAGGGCAGATAGCGCACTCACATTTCCCTGTGGAATAAGACTAAGGATGCCTGGAAGATTTCTATCTATGTATTTATATAGATACATGTATATAAATACATACATATATATATACATATACATATATATATATATAAGATAACCAGTTATCTTAGTGTAATAATGAGTTCCCATGAGGTTCTATCCATAGATAAAATCAATCCCAGACTGTGGAGGCACAGAGGTTTTTATGTTCATAGGTAATAACTGATATAAGGTCCGTGAATATTAAACACACAGGGTTGTTTCCTTCAAAGGAAGGAGTGCATAACCTCTTATCTATCCACAAGCCTGGGAGCAGGCATGGTTAACATCCGGCTGACTTCTGCACTATCTGTGTGGTCAGAACATATTAAATCCTCCCCAAGACTCTTTAACATAATGTGTGTGTGTTTTTTTTTTTTTTGCAGTTTATAGAACCTATTTTTTAGAAGATATTTTTAAGAAGGCTCATATACTTTACAAAAGATTCAATGTAGTCATGTCTTAAGATTTATTGTGTAGACAAGATTGAGTGAGTCATCACCATGAAATTGTACTGTGCTTAAATATGCCTAAAATGAAATACTTGAAGTCAGAGGCCCAGACTTCAATCTACACTGGCTATTGAGTTGTGTTGAACCAAACTACTTCCTTGTCTCTAGCTGATTATTACTCTACTGGCCATGGTTGTTACAAAGAACCCAGAACCAGATTGAAGTATTTAGAGAAAATAGAAAGTTGAATCTCCCCATAGGTGCCTTTCTCCTGTCATTATTACCCAAACAATACAATATAATAACAATTCACTAAGCATTTACATTTTCTTGTTGATAATATATACTTTACAGATTACTTAAAGCATATATGAAGACATCCATTGATTATGCACCAATATCACAATTTTACTTAAGGCATTGATTATTGGTATCTTATTTGCATTTAGATAGATATTATATGGTAAATATGTGTGTGTATTTGTGTGTTCTATGGAATCAGTTCCCCATGAATATCAAGGTATGACAAGAACTTTATAATTTATTCATCATATTCATCATATTTCTAGATATACCAAAAATAAAACATTTTGCTCTCATCTGATATTTCCTTGGATATGTGTCCTTCTTTATAAAAGTGAGACTGGGAATGAGCAAAAATATTTCTGTATATAGTGGTTAACATGCTGATGACCAAGTAGATTATATCATAGCTTCTACAGATAATATATTTTGGTAGAAATTGGTAGTAAAAATTTCTCTAAACTGGGAGACCAGAAACCTGTGTCCCTCATCTTACATTGATTATGGTTCACAACAGTTATTTTGTAAATATATAATGTAGTTTCCTCACTGAAAATGTGGGTTTAATAGTTGGTGGTACTGTACATTGTTAGATTTTAAGGATTTGATTATGTGACTTAATTTGTTTTTATACATTCTGGTAAACATTTATTTTAGAGATTTAGATTATTTCTTAAAAAAATCATATTTTAACTATTCATTTTGGATACAGAACCGTTTAATATCTTATCTTTATTTAATACCCAATTCTTATATTTGTCTTTAAAAACCTTGTCAGTTTGCAAAATAAAGATAGACTACATAGATTTCTGAAGATTCAAAGACCAGCAAGTTGACAATAGCCTAAACTAAAGTAATTGTCATTCCAGCTTGTCAGTGTTCAGACAAAGGAAGAGCTCAAAACTGCATAGCACAGAAAAAGGCACTTGGGATGAAATAATTTTGGCAGTTTCTTAGGGTCCTTCTGAAGAAGGGCTTCAGGCAGAAACCTGATAGACTGAAGTTTTAAGTGAGAAAAATTAATTAATTTGCTGCTAATTATGGTACCTATGTATTCTAATTGTATTATAACACTCATAGCTATAGATGTAGAGTTCTATAAATAAATAATTGTTTGTTTAGAAAAGGATAACAGTATCATTAATGTGTTATTCTAACAAACACTCACTTTGTACACATTCCATCAAAAAAACACAATACTTCTTATTTGTTAAGTTTTTACCTATAGTTTTTGACTACTTTGTGGTGAAATATTTCTACTAACAAAATAGTAAGAGATATTTATTATGTGCATATCTAACATGTCTCTGTGATATCACAAATTATTTAATTAATCCAAGCAAGTTGTACTTCAAACATCAAATGAATTTAGAAAGTAAGGTATAATGTTTAAAAAACATTGGAGTGCAGTAAAAAACATTTGGATAGTAACATATCTATAGTAAATTGCTTTTTCAGTTCTTGCTTAATGATTTTGCTGTATACATCTGCTTATATTTGAGTGTCTTCAAATTCTTCACTTTCTCAACCAAGGGATAGAATTTAAGTCACATCTTCAGTTTGTAAGTTTTCTGTGACAGAATATATCAGGGATAAGGCTGTGGCCATTTCCAGGCTCACGCATGGTGTGTGATGGCAATCCCCACTTCTAATCTGTTGGAACAATCTCTTCAGGCTCAGCCAAATGCTGAGAAAAGCCCCAAGCAGTATTTCAGAGAGTCTCATTAGGAGAAAAGCTGATATCTATGACTGGCAACATTAGTTCAGCTTCCACCAATACGAGAGGTTGAAGGCATTTTGCAGCTTTAGCCAACAAAATCAACTGGCACCCTGTGGTACAGAAGCAAGCCATCCAACCTAAGTCCTGCTAGAACTGCAGATCTATGATCAAGCTGAGTATTGTTTTAAGACACTATTCTTGATATTGCTAACTACATCATTATAGAGAAAAGGAACTCTAAACCTTCCAACTTCAATCAGCTTGCTTAGGTCAATTCAGAAATATCCAACATTCTTCAGATTAGTTTGTAATATTATGTTATGTTTGTCCTTTAAAACATTTTGCATATTATTGTACATATTTATGGAGTACAAGAGGATTATTAAATATAGGTATAAAAGAGCCAGATAAATGGCTAACAATTTAAGTAGCAATTTAAGTTCAGTTTTCTAGCACTCACATAAATGCTAGCTAGGTAGGGTAACCCACATATAATCTCAGTGCTTTGAAAACAAATATGAGAATCTCATTAGCAGACTGGTAGTCTGCCTAGCTGAATTAATGAGTTCTGGGTACAAGAAAATGAAACTGTCTCAATAAGTATGGGGTGAATAACTGAACATGACACTCAATGTTAATGTGGTTTCTCACAGGAATAAATATATGTACCTTCACCCTCCCACAGTGATCCCACATATGTTCTAGCACTTATGTATACATATATGTATATACATGAACATGAAAAAATGAAATGAATTACAATAATAATAAGTATTACTAAATAAATAATGACAGAATCAGTATAATTGGCATTCCCATCTCTTACATATTCATCATTTCTCTGTGTTTGGCATTTTTGAATTTCTGTCTTCTATTTATAGTTAAATTTATACATATACTAAAAACTATACTCACTCTCCTGTGTTGTAGAATATCAGATCTTAATCCACTTTCACAAATATAGGTACGTTTTATATATCCTATCATAGTTCCATGATTCACAATCACTAGAGACTATTATATTACACTTAAATTATCCTTGTATATGAATACGGTCATGTGAATAAAAGTGAACAGTTTTGCATCAAGCACAATTGTATCCTGTCCCATACAAGATGTTACAAATAATGATACTTTATTCTTTCTACATCGAGAAATATTGTATTATGTATATGTATATATATATTTATATATACACATACACATATGCATATAAATATGTGTCTGAGTGATTGTACCACATTTTCATTACTCATCTAAGTAGAAGCCACATTTATCTTCATATCTAAACCATTCTGAATGTAATCAATATAAGTTGCAGCTATCTCTTTGATGTATTAATTGCATTTATGTAATATATGCCTCGTGTGGGACTCCTGGGTCATTTGATTCTTCCATTTTCAGATTGAAAAGTCAACTTACATTTACACTACTACATTTACACAGATAAGGGTTCTTTTAAAGTTCTATATTAATTTTACAATCTATAATGTGCTGTACTCTCAGTGGGTACAACAGTGTAGCATCCATATACTTCTCCTGTAGTTAATCAAGAGGGTTCCTGGCTACCCACTGTTCTAGGATGAGGGGGATTTTGTAGAATATCTCTGCCACATGGGATAAAGCTCTCTTATATATGGCAGGTTTTAGTTTGTTTGTTTTTGATTGTTTTTGATCCATTAGCTGTGAGTGGGTGCATTTCATTGAAGGTTCTGGAGGCCTGACAATTTCAGTAGGTCAGACAAAAAAGCACCCATCCTTGTGCATCCTTCTTAATACAGACAGATTATCACAGAATACTCAAGTTTTAATAATGTGGGGCAGTACTTGGTTGTTTAGACAGGTTTAGTGCTATTGTTCTTGACATTGTAAATTAAGAGCCTGTCTATCTACAGTTTAGACCATGGATGGTTCACATGCAAGGAATAGAGAGACCATTATTGTTCAAAATCCATACGTGTATATACGTCTGCACTTAGGGACCCTATATTTAAGGAGGATTGTCTTTTCATCCCAGGCCAAGGCTATGTGATAGGGACGACTGCTTTTTAAGTTTCTCAGTGTGACTAGTTCCCTATCCAAGCTTCTTAGTTTTCATTCTGGGATTCTGACAAGTTCATGAGACCATTTACATTCACACATTTTCAGTGTGGCAGTTGACCTGGTTGCTTTAGGAACGGAGAGTTGGATTGGGGCTGTGAATCTCTTTCACTGGCACACTGATTAGATGCACAACCATAAGACAGTTCCATGGTTGTTTTACGGTCTGTGAGACAGTTGGTTAGTGTCCGCAAGATCTTTTCTGACACAGGCTGCCTGAGTTGTTGGTTGTTCTTGAGATGGTAGTTTAGATAGAGCTTCAAGGTGGCACTATGTATCAACAACATTCTGGCTAGAAGAAGTGATATAGACTTTTCTCTGGGGTAATAGCAAAGTGAGGATTCATAGGCAGTGCCTAATACTTGGTTCAGAGCTTACAATCTGCAGGTTTCTTCAGCACCAAATATCATGGACATCTATGATAGTATTAGAGTTTTTCATGGGATTCCTCTCCACATTGAACAAATCCTTTCTGAGTATAGAAACAAGATACCCATGTACCTGCATTACCTTGGTATCTACCTCAAACTCGCCAGGAGAGATTCTTGCTGAAGCCCTCTTAAATATTCTTCTAGTCTCTGCCATATAATGAACATATAATGAAGCATATCTGAGATGTTTGAACGAATTAATGTATACATAATTTATGTAGTTATATTCATTCATTATTTGAGATAAGGATATTGGACATTTGCCAGGACATGTAAGAAACTTTACTTTTAATTAAGAGCAATATGGGTACTATCAAGATTTATGTTGCCAGGTATTAGTTTTAAATAATGATGACTATTTTTGACACTAAAGGAAAAAAAAACAGCAAACTTCATATTTGTTCTTTGTAACTTTGCCTAATGTTACTATGCATGATTGTAATAAAAGTAGGAGGCTGTATTGCAGGATGCAAACTTTACCATTTTTTTTCTCTTAACCAAATTGTGTGATTTCCAACTAAGGATGTTTTTCTCTCAAGAATGTTTTTTAATCTTTGCCACTAATCAGTTATTCCAAGAAGCGTTCCTATGTTATTCAGCTGAGAAGATGCAAATTAAAGAAGAGAGAGATAAAGGAAGAAAGAGACAATAACAGTGACAAAAATAATTATGGACTCACAATTGAGATTATTTTCTCTAAGTATAATTCTGAATGACTTTGCTCTCTGTGGATTGTTACAAGAATATACAGACATAGTGAAGGGAATATGTCTATGCCCATGCACTTCTGGTGACCCTGTCCAGGATTCTAGTTTGCTTTTACGTTAAAGAATGGTATGTCAGTTTCAATGTTGAAGAAGGTGAAATACCCTGGAAACCAGAAGAGTATTTGGGGGCATAAATTTATCATTAGAAGAGTTGAGCAACAGAAAATAATTATTCTGAGCAAAACTAAACTATCTTAAATGTTGTATGGCTGATAGAATGGCTCAGCAGGATAAAGTCTTGAAATCTTGAATGTGGTTTCTGTAATTTACATTGCAGAAGAAGAGAACAGACTCCTGCCAGTTATTCTATAACCTCCACAAATGTGCCATAGCAATGCTTCCTTAAATACAGGTTAAAAACTTAAAATCCTGAGATTTGGGTGTAGCTTTATTTGAACATTAACTAATACATGTAAAATACTATATTTCACTTCCTTTTGAGAATGTTTATACTTGTTAAAAATAAACAGCCCACAATTTTTTTTTCTCTAAGACCTCATTGCGTAAACAGAATTAGGGATGACAAACATTTGCTCACACGAGGCCTGCTTTGAGGCACACTTTAGAGGATACATACTCTAAATGTTTACAAATAATGTGCACATATCATGTTTTAAAACATATTTTCTATTTTTTCTTTTAGTATTTCATAACTTATGTAATATATTTAGATTATATCTACAGTTTTTAATCACTCCAACTTTCAGACTCTCTTCCACCATTTTCCTTTCCTGACTTTGCCTCTTTTCATAACTCACTGGATCTAATTATTGTCATGCCAAAGGAACACGAGTACAGAGCCATTCACTGGAGTATGGCCCACTTATTTCAATCTGTGAATTTACTTATCACTTAAATGCCTTTTTATTTTTCCACTCTGTTTCTATCTCTCTCTGTCTTCCCTTACCAAAGTGTAGACCTGCACAATTATCTTCTGTTTTCTTTTCAGTTGCCTTTAAAGTTTATTTTTTAAAAAGCAATAGAAAATAAATGAAAGCCCCATTTTCCTTGTACAGCTGGGATTTGGTGCGGCATGTATTACTAACTGCATCTGTGCAGAAAGACCAGCATACGGATGGGAGGGGAATTGTTTAATTTAGTTCATATGCATGAAGTAAGTGAAGAGTTGACAATATTTTAAATCTTGCCAGAGCTGAGCAACTGCAAAACTATGAGAAGAATCCAAAACTTTCATAATCAATCTCATGTTCTTTCTAGTAAATTGCACCATTTTTGAAGGCTGTTCACTTGCATACTATAAGCAGTCTATCTTTTGATTTGAAAACACACATTATGTCAATTTATTTTTAAAATGTTTGTGTTAGAGTTATATCATACTTTTGGTACTACCTTTAATTTTAATTTTTTCACCTTTTTACTGGTGTTTTCAGTATGCTGTTTTGAGGAAAATTGAAATTATGGGCAGTTATCAAAATTGAAAATGACACAGTTTTATGTGGAAAATAAATGTATATTCCTTATGTCAGATAAATATTTTGGTATAACCTGAGGTATTGTTATTTGTCTTATTTCAGCCTGTAGAGATGAAGAGATGGGTGTGAGTGTTGATTCTAGAGTAAAAGTGGTGGAAGGACTCACAAAGAGGAAGGGCTCCTCAATGGTGGAACTGGGTACTGGGAAAAGAAGTTAACAATCATTGGGTTTCATCATAAAGGCATTAGAAATAGTCTCCATCATCTGTAAGGCTAGTATTCATACAAAATATTTCAGATGATCATTGGTTGAGCTTCTAATTTCATCTCCTATGCTAATAACATGCCCACTAAGTATGCTTCTTGCATGTTTGAAAACTTGACTCTGTGATCCATATGGTCTTAAAAAAACAATTTTTAAGAGAAATGATGAATCCAGTCTTGCTTTTTGAAATAGTCCTCACTGCTATAAATTGTTCTTTTTGAATTCATATAGGAAAATAAAAGCTCTGAACTGCTAATATATTATTTGTAGAAAGAAGAAAATGGAAATTCAATTCCAACATAAAACATTATTTTTAAAAAGTCGCACAATAAGGGTGTAAAATGTGGTGATATCTTTATACTCATTGCTTGCTCAAACTAGTTGCAGAAACACAGATCTGAGAAATACTAAAATTTGTTCATTGTCATGTTGATGAGAATTGTTTTATGTATTGATACAATTTTAGAGTAGTTCATTTATTCTCTTCAGCTAAAACACTTTTCTTGAAAAGGGAAATTAAATCAAGTACCATTAAATTTTTGATACAAATATATCAAATACAAAATTTTAACCGGGAATTTTACTAAACTCTTGATTTTTAAAGACCCTTACACTATTGACTATTTCATTTTTTTTCTTGTACTATTTAATCAGCATGTTGGTCAATGTAGAATAGAAATGAAGGGACAAAGTGCCTGTCATACTATTAGAGGAAACGAAGTTCAGTTCTCATGTGGGATGTCCTTCTGTATATGTGTTGCTCTTATTCATTAATGAATAAAACTACTTTGTCTATGGCAGGGCAGAATACAACCAGGATAAAAGAGATATATAGGAAGAGTAGGCAGAGTCGGGGAGATCCCATATAGCTACTGAATGAGAAGGATGCCACGCGTAACTTACCTGTAGACCACAACGTTGTGGTTATATAAAAATTAAAAGAAATGGGTTAATTTAAGATGTAAGAGCTAGCGAGAAGGAGACCTAAGTCATTGACCAAGCAGTAATGCATTTAATATAGCTTTTGTGTAATTATTCAGGTCTGGGCACCTGGGAAACAAACAAGCAGTCTCGGTTTATGCAGATGTTTTGATGCCCTGCTAAAAGTCAGGAGTGTAAACATGCATCTGTAACCCAGCGAAGCAATGGAAGGGTGCAAATAGGAAGACACCCACTCTCCCCTGATCTCCCTGGCCAGTCATCATAGCAAAGTAGAAAAGATAGAGGTTGACGGAGAAATTCTTTCTCAAGAAGTGACATGGAGAAAGATGGACAAAAGCAGCAAGCATCTATCTATTTCTGTTCTCCACATCCAGGTGTATTTATGTATACTTGTACCTTCACACACATACATACAAATGTAGTCATAACCTTACTCCACTCATAGCCATATCACAAGTATGGATTATTAAAATTGATTTCATAACTTTAGAAATTTTACACAATCAAAATTTTTAAATAGGAACTAAAATCCATGTAAGTGTTTTGTGATTCTCACTGAAGTTCTGAATAGCAGAATAATTTTAACCCAAATTTTGAATAAGAATGTAAGAATTGATCCATGCATGCTATATTACAATATATAATTCCTTTCATGGTCCACATAAAGGGCTTTTGAATGTTAAAGACTGAAAAGAAGTAATAGGAAAATGAATCCTAGTTTCATATAATTTCTCATACATAGGTTTAATCAAACACCGCTTTTGAAGATCATTTCAACAAAAAGGAAAGATACTTCTCAGTTTTTGCATTGAGTCATTACGGTGGCAGATAAATGGTTTTCTAGCTCACTAGGACATTCTAGGTCAATTGCAAAAGGATACTAGAACCTAGAAAGTGTAATAATGACTGCATACTGGGAATGAGGAGAAGGGAGACAAACCCTGTTGTATAGAAGTAATGAATCATTTTGCCAATAAGCAAGCTGAGCTCAGTGATTATAAGCAACTTGTCTCAGTTCACACAGCTGAACAAATAATGGGTCGTTTATTGAGTTCTAATCTTCTTCCCAGGTTCAGTGTTTTGTTTATTGAATAGGACTAAAGATTTTGCTCAGATCTTAAAGAAGTGGAGCTTCATTAATTTTTCAAGACTGACCTTCTCTTATCATTCTCTGAAAACACTGCACTTATCTTGAAAAAAAGTGCTGTGTTGTTCTCTCTATCCCTCCCTGATTTCTTCCAACCTGGGAATCACGATGTTTGATAATTCCATTTTAGTCAATGTCCTATTCCTGTGAAGAGAAACCATGACCACTGCAATTGCTATAAAGGAAAGCAATTTATTTTGGCTTGCTTACAATTCAGAGGTTTAGTTCATTACAATAATGTTGGAAAGCTGGGTGACACACAGACATGGTGCTATAGAGGAGCTAAGATCTTTATATCCCGACTGCCAGGCAACAGGAAAAGATAGTGCCGTTGTATTTGCCTTGGACCCTTGAAATCCCAAAGCCCCCTACCAGTTTTACTTCCTAAGTAAAACCACTCTTTAATGACCAAACATTCAAATATATGAGCCTATGGAAACCATTCTTGTTCAAACTAATATACTAACTTTTTTTCCTATCCAGAATGGTTTGTCTTTCATAAGCAGATTTAAAATCATGTTTTTAAATCTAACGTTTCTAGTCTAACTCTGATCGTTATAATCAATGCCAGTGAAGAGAAAGATCATTTGTTACTGAATGGCTTTAAAGTGACTCTCAGACGTAACCAAAGTTCAACAAATGTGCTGCTTTCGCTGTGATAGAAATTGCTTGACACAGTACTAAATTGTCAAGCTGAAATATATATCCCCTAATTTGTTCTGCACATTAGGTCACCAGATGTGTGGCGTAGAAAAGTATGAGATTATTGGACAGGTGGCTTTCTGAAAAGATGGAACTTGATGGAGCAACTGAGAACCATGTATCTCTCTATCATAACGTATAAAGAAAATTACCCTGCTTCCTTTCTAATTCTTTAAAAACGTTTTAAACTTTCTAATAGTCATACTAAATCCATTGTATTTCATTTTCCTTAAGTCTAATTAAA
The DNA here is from genome assembly GCF_950005125.1 of Chionomys nivalis. Classification (NCBI taxonomy): domain Eukaryota; kingdom Metazoa; phylum Chordata; class Mammalia; order Rodentia; family Cricetidae; genus Chionomys; species Chionomys nivalis. Next base: position 17,298,779 of record NC_080088.1, read on the forward strand.
GAACCAGTAAAAAAAGAGGGAAAGTTAGTTTTCCTCAGATTCTTCTGTATCACCGCCCTCAAAATCTCTTTCAACACATATAAATAATGAAGCCACTTTGACAGGAAGGTCATCTTTCCCTACAAATGGCAGGATCCTGGAATAGTGCCTTTGATTTCCGCAAATTCAGATTTCAAGCATGACCTACTAATAATTGTTCAGACACATTTCTGATTTTCTATTAGCTGTAGGAATATAAGTTCTTATTCACACAGATTCTCAAAGAAATTGTGCCTTGAAGCCTCTTTGAAGGGGTCCAAGATGGTACATTTTAACCACTACGAAACTTTTGGGCATTAGTGCTTGCTCAGCCACAATTTAGTCCGGAATAATCATTTCACAGAGACTTCCAAAATCTAACTTTTCACTCTCTTGTCCTGATATCTCAACCATAGTCCAGCACTTCTCCATAAATGAAAGGTTCTGCAACATGCTTTATTTTATTGATCCAGAACTGAAAGGGGGGGGACAAGAATCAAGGCATAAAATAAGACCAAAGTGTTAGTTCTATAAATTATATTCAAAAGAGGTAAATCTTAAATCTTTTGGTATTATTTATTTGAAAGGACTATGTGTAACAAAATAAAATTTGCATGTGATGGCTAGTGCAAATTTCTTAACTTCTTTAAACGCTCAAACACTGATTACTTTTATTTTATACTTACATTCAATGTAGTTCCTTTATAAATGTTCTCTAATACAGGAGCTTCTTTTTCACAGTCCTCTGGAAACTTTAACTGGAACTATTAATCATACTCACCAAAACACTGGTTGAAAAAAGCAGAAGACAAAAATATCTCACCTTCAGTCTACTCTTTTGAATTTGTTCTTTTACCACACAAACTTGTCATTCGCTTCAGGGAGTATTCCCTAGGGAAATGATGTACTACAAACTATATTTTTGATAACCATTTCAAAGCAGACTTTCTTCATGCTCCCTGTCCCTGCTACAAATTATCATACATACATAGTTGTGATTTTTTCACTGATCACTAATTGGACTGTATAAGGATGCCAACAATGGTAATTATTAAAGGGAATATATAATTTTCTAAGAAGAAACCTTTACCTACTTCTTTTAAATTTTCATGATTTAAGCAAAGATCAAGTAGCCATGGAGAAATAAAAAAAAATATTTTCCATCCCTTCATTAACAGATTTTGGCTTGTGTTTATAGTTGCTTAAGGCAGATGAATAGGAGTGAGATAAAATAGTATAGAAGTGTTGAAAATTGATATTGTATGTTTATCTCAAACTGCAGAATCCATCCTTAAGGATCAAACAGATGACTGGTGAAATATGCAACACCAATAACAAAAACAGAACAAGAAAGCAAACAAATAAACAAAAGCAACTTCCTTAGTATTACTCAGTATTATCTCTGTCTCTTTTGATCTTTGATAAAGGTAAAATAAAAACTTTGGATTGAATATTATTCACATATGTATGTACATATTAATGCATGTCGTCATGAACAAAAATATCAGCATTAAAAGTGAGTTTTAGAATGCTATATTATAGTCTTAGGGCATTTAGTCTTTTAAGGTCGTTCATATATTGCATGGCTCAAACATTTAATAAGATAGAAAGAACTGCAACTTTTTACTATTTTTGTTAATACACATTTGACAAGCTTTTAGATTTTTTGTTTTCAATTAAACTATATACTGGTTTTGAAAACTTAGGAATTATATCTGGTCTTGGTATAATATAACATGAGCTCTTATCAGAGAAATGCACATTTTTTTTCATTCTGCATACCAACCGCAGTTATCCCTTTTACCCATTCTCCTGCACCCTCACTCTCCCCATCCAACCCTCCATCTACTCCTTAGATGGGGCAAGGTCCCTTGGGGCATCAACAAAGTCTGGAACAGGAATTTGAGGTAGTAACAGGCACCGTTCACTGCATGCAGGCTGAACAAGGTATCCCACCATAGGAAATGGGCTCCAAAAAAGCCAGTTCTTGCACGGAAGATAAATCCTGGTCCCACTGCCAGGAGTCCTACAAGCAGATTGTCACAAGATGTCATCCACATTTAGAGAGCCTTGTTCTAACCCATGTAAACTCCACAACAAGAGATTAGTCCAGAGATCTTGAGCTCACACCAGCTCAGGTCAGAGGTCTCTGTGGTTTTACTCACCATGATCTATCATATGAGCAAGGGCAAAGAAATGCATACAAAATAAGAATAAAATCTATATGATGTTTAAAATATTAGAAAATTTTCAAAGAGCAAAGTTGTTTCATGTATGCTAAGATGTACACTATTTATTCTTCTAGTTAAAATTATAACTTTTAAAATTAGCATTGCAATTATTCTTACTATGGTACTTGAATATTCTGATTAAACATAATAAATTCATGTCTTATGTTTTTCTATTCTTATATACATATGATTGGAAAGCAAAAAAAATCATAGAAGACTTAGCTTAACAGAGGATTACCCTATACAGTTTTGCTGCTGTTAGTTTTTGCTGTCGTTGTTATTGTCGTTTTTGTTTTGTTAAAATTATTATAAGAAAACCAAAAAGCATGGAACAAAGAGACTTCAAACAGGTTTTGAGGCATTCTCATATATCATTGTGCCTCAAATTTGATGTAGCACAATAATGGTTTTCACTTAATAACCTAACATTTCTGGTAAAACATGCAGTGTGAAGTCTATTTCTTTGAACATTGTAGAACTGCGATTCATGGTGTCAATGACATTTGCTTTCTTATGCAGTCATAGCCATCATCAATCCACAGAATATTTTATTTCCCTAAAACTGGCCCCTACCTGTTAAACAATGACTTTCCATTCTCTCCCTGCATCACTCCTCAGGGGCTCCCAGCAACAACATCCTACTTCCCTCTATAGTAGCATTTCTCGGTGGGTTGAGACCTCTTTGAAAAACTTCTCTCTCCAAAAATATTTACATTATGCTTCCTAACAGTAGCAAAACTATAATTATAAATTAACAACAAAAATAATTTTATGGTCCAGGCTTACCACAACATTAGGAACTGTATTAAAGTGTTTCAGCATTAGGAAGGCTAAAGACTTTATTGTAATGACATGATGGAGGATTCATGCTTTTATAATTGGTTTGCTTTTCTGATGCAATGTCATTGTTTATAAGTTCTTCTGATTTTAGAACCAAATAATATTCCACTGTGTGTTTGGTTACACGTCCATCTTTTTATGTGCTCTTAAATTGCTTCTACATTTTGACTCCTATAATCACTTATAAACTGATGTAGCTTGGCAAATATCTATTTGCTTTCCAGATTTTTTTCTATGTATTCAGAAATGGTTTATGTTATAGCACTTGATCAAATAGCACATTTTTAGTGATATGTGGTATTTGAAAGGAGGTATCATTAGGCCAACCTATTATTTCTAATGTTTCTTTACATGTATGGCTCTAAGTAACCAACACTATGAAATTAGACAATATTTGGAAATAGCATCCACTCATGGACAAAACAACAAAGCCAGAACAATAAATTAAGGTCAACCACATCATCATAGTCATTTTCATGACTCAATTGTAATACTAACATTTTTAATTTCTCATGACCTATAAAATCAATTGTTAATTATTGTACTTTTCAGTTAATCTTATGGTAGCTTGTGTTGAAAGACTACTGCAATGGTGAGACATAGGCAAAAGTTTGTAATATTTAAGGTCTAAAGTTAGGGGAATTTGCTTCTGCAAAATAGATTTCCACATTAATTTGCCATACCTAATGATAGAGTAGACAAAAATGAAATAATTTTACCATTAGATTTGGTTGACAAAAAACTTTTTTTCAAAGAATTTGTTTTAATTTTGAGATTATAATACAATTATAGAATTTATTCCTTCCCTTTCAAACTCATAACCTCTTTTTTTATTAATGTAATTACATTTATATATGTGTACATGTATTCTAAATACAATCTCCTTGGTCTGTATAAGGTTGTCTGACTGTATTTTTCAGTGCCAAACATTTGATATTGGGTAACCAACCAATATTTCCCTGGGAAAGATTATTTCTTCCTTTCTCTGCATTCCTTAGATGTTTGTAGTTATTTTTGTGTGTGACAACTTATGGACTTTACTAAGCCTATTTTTTTTTTCATGTCCCTTGTCTTTGTACAGGTCATGTTTTGGTAGTCACACTGGTGAGACTTCATGTAAGTAGCTTCACACGTTACTAGAAGACACATTCTCACAGCAAACTCCCTGATCTTCTGGCTTTTAATAATTTTTCCTCTCCCTCTTCCACAATGTACCCTGGGCCAGTCGAAACAAATACATTATGTATGAAATCTACTTAAAATGTAGCAATGTGAAGTTGGTGTAGGATTTTCTGAATATGTTACATATTATATATCAATTATCACTAATAATGTTAGCCTTAGAGATTTTATAAAGTTATACATTATTTTTCTGTCCTAAGTGGAACATTTTTTTTTGTTCCTTGTGTCCATATCCTCTTTTTTACTGCTGATTTCTTTAGGAAATCCCTATCTGTCTTATTCTTCCATTAGTACATTTATTACTCTGTTTTGTGTTTGATTTCATCCCTAGGTTCTTGCTCCTATATAAGTCCATTTACAAGCAGAACTGGAATCCAAAACAGGAATGAGTCAGCACAAGAAAATATGAAATCTTCTCAAACAACTTGTTTGATAATTTTCAACTACAACATTCAAAATATTGAGTTAAAAATATAGTTCACATTGTATGACAAAAAGAGGCTATGTAACAACGAGGGCTTAAAGGGATGCAAGGATCTCCTTAAGAAGGATAAATAGAATAGACTTCACTGGAGGGTTGGGGTTGGGATGGGAAGAAAAGAAATCAACTGGGGAGGGACAAAATACCGGAAAAAATGGCCAGAAACTGGGGGTCATTTCAGGGGTGAGGTGGAAACCTAGAACAATTGAAACTCCATAGAATCAAAGAGAGTAACCGAAGCAAAGATTCCAAGTAATAAGGACACAGATCCTCACTCTACCATCTTCTGTAACCAGTTGAGGCCTCAAATGAAGGGTTTGGGACACCAACCCAGCCACAAAATTTTTAACCTATAGTTTGTCCTGCTTGCTGTCTGTTGTGGGGCTAGCAGAATCATCATCAAAGAGACCAGAGAGACTTTATCGAAAAACCAATGGAAGTAGATACAGAGTACCAACAGCCAGGCATTAAGTGTAGATCAGGGAGTCTAAGAGAAGAAGAAAGGAAGTATCAGGGGAACCAGTGGGGTTAGGGACACCGTGAGAATAGGGCCAAAAAATTAATTGCCGTGGCCTCATGTGGTCTCACAGAGATCAGAATCTGTAGAGGTCTAATGTAGATCCTCTACATATAGGTTATCTCTGAGTAGTTTGTTGTTCTTGTAGGATTCCTAACAGTAGAATTGGGTGATCACTGACAGTTTTTTCTTTTTTTTTAAATTTTTTTATTTATTTAATTATTAAAGATTTCTGCCTCCTCCCCGCCACCGCCTCCCATGTCCCTTCCCCTCCCCCAATCAAGTCCCCCTCCCTCATCAGCCCGAAAAGCAGTCAGAGTTCCCTGCCCTGTTGGAAGTTTAAGGACCTCCCACCTCCTTCCAGGTCCAGTAAGGTGAGCATCCAAACTGCATAGGCTCCCACAAAGCCAGTATGTGCAGTAGGATCAAAACCCAGTGCCATTGTTCTTGACTTCTCAGCAGTCCTCATTGTCTGCTATGTTCAGCGAGTCCGGTTTTATCCCATGCTTTTTCAGACCCAGTCCAGCTGGCCTTGGTGAGTTCCCGATAGAACATCCCCATTGTCTCAGTATGTGGGTGCACCCCTCGCGGTCCTGAGTTTCTTGCTCGTGCTCTCTCTCCTTCTGCTCCTGATTTGGACCTTGGGATTTCAGTCTGTTGCTCCAATGTGGGTCTCTGTCTCTGTCTCCTTTCATCGCCTGATGAAGGTTGATATCCAGGAGGATGCCTATATGTTTTTCTTTGGGTTCACCTTCTTATTTAGCTTCTCTAGGATCACGAATTATAGGCTCAATGTCCTTTATTTATGGCTAGAAACCAATTATGAGTGAGTACATCCCATGTTCCTCTTTTTGGGTCTGGCTTACCTCACTCAGGATAGTGTTTTCTATTTCCATCCATTTGCATGCAAAATTCAAGAAGTCATTGTTTTTTACTGCTGAGTAGTACTCTAATATGTATACATTCCAGACTTTCTTCATCCATTCTTCCATTGAAGGGCATCTAGGTTATTTTCAGGTTCTGGCTATTATAAACAATGCTGCTATGAACATAGTTGAGCATATACTTTTGTTGTATAATAGGGCCTCTCTTGGGTATATTCCCAAGAGTGGTATTGCTGGGTCCAGGGGTAGGTTGATCCGAATTTCCTGAGAAACCACCACACTGCTTTCCAAAGTGGTTGCACAAGTTTGCATTCCCACCAGCAATGGATGAGTGTACCCCTTACTCCACAACCTCTCCAGCAAAGGCTATCATTGGTGTTTTTGATTTTAGCCATTCTGACAGGTGTAAGTTGGTATCTTAAAGTATTGACAGTTTTTTCTACTTATTCTACAAATGTAAATTTTTCTGTGGAAGGAGAAGATGGGTTCAATGGGAAATGTGTTTAACACCATGCCCATGACCTGTTTTTATTTTTTTTCAAGTTCCTTCATTATATATTGTCTCTGCTATAACGCCTATAATCATGTCCCAGGAAAATAACTTTCAGCATCAGTAATGTGGTAAGACAACTTGAGATAAATATGCATTTGCTGAATAATAAAGTAAGTTCTATCATTTTAGTTTGATAAAGAACCAAATTTGTTTTACAAATGACCATTGCCATTTTTCCCATGCAGAAACACTCAAGAGGAGAGTTAAACTCTTAGGATAATTAAGACAACACCAGTCTTTCAATGCAGTGGGCAATTCTCCAGAGCTTACAGTGTGGCAGGAGAGTGACTGGTATTTTTGAAAATGAAAATAAAAGAGAAGTCTCAAACCTCTATTCATCGAATACAATAGAAGAATGGCTAGTATAAGGCTCTGAATATAAGAAATTCAAAGAAGAAAGATACTGCAATGATTGGGAGAAAGAAAAACATCTAAAAAATGATATTATATTGAATTTTGGAAAGAGTCAAACACAGTATTTAAATTTTCATTATAACATGGTATTTCATTCTCTGCAGTTTGACCACTGATGACTTTTTAAATGAAATATCAACTTTTAGTTTTCTTTTAGAAACACATTTTGAAATACAAATTTTCTTTATAATACTGGAGTAATAAAGGAATTAATTTTGAATTTAAGTGGTGTTATATACATAATATATATATATATATATATATATATATATATATATATACATATTCAAAATCTACTGGAATTTGTCCTCAGGTCAAGAGGAAAATACGTTTCTGATTACTCTTCAAAATGCTTATTCAGATTTCAATGAATTAGGCTTATATTGTGGATTGCATATTAATTCTCAGTTGTTATTTTTCTAACTAGTTTGGAAATTGGAGTTTCTGTAACTAATGCCAAGTATGTTATAGCATGGTAATCTTCCATTTATCATATTAATTGTTGTGCTAATATATAGAAGCTTACCAACAAAATGTGAGTAAATCCATTATTTTCATTTTGTAGTCATAGACACATAAAGATGATTATGTTACTGGAGAAATGCATCTTTAAAAAGTCTTTTATTAACTTAATGTGGTTTTGAGAACATTTGTATTTTTGTACAAGTTAAAAGGGATATGGTATTTCCAGGTACTATATTTTAGTATAAAAAACATCATCATCCATTTGGTAACTTATTGATAAGATTTTTTTAATATAGCAAATCTTTCATTGTAAAATAATATTAAACAGTATTTACAGAAAATGGTGAATTTATCTTGTAATTTTCTGTAAATATGAATGAGAAAATATGGTTAATAATTCACTTCAAGCATATTGCTCTATACCACACACACAGGTACATATATATGTGTTTATACAGTGATATTTAATACACATTAAATGAGAAAGTTATAAGATGAAAACATATCAACATATTTTTCTGAATAGAAATCATATAATTAAAGTTATACTTTATTCTGTGTGTATCTCCCTTAATAAAAACTGGTTAAACCAGAAATTTAAAATGTTGAATAAAAGGTAAATTGCTTCTACAGTAAAATACATGTGACAATGTATTAGGTAAATATCTTTTGGAACTCATTGTAAAACATTGTAGATAAGCCACAGAGAAACATATATTCTTTTATAACTGTATTAACTGTTAAGTTTAATAGTCTGAGAACTAACAAGACAAACTTCTCTCTAGATGGAAGAAAGCGCAGTGAATCAACTGAAAGATGACTATTCTCATCCACAGGGAATAGTTCCAACATTTGTTAAAGGAAATGAAATTTAGCATTCACAACACTATCCATTTCATCTCTTTCATGCCTATAGTATTATTGGAGGTTTTGTATTTTTGTATGATGTCTCACAGGACAATCTCCGATATGACTTTTGCTTCATAGATTTAAAAAATATATAATTTCTTTAACTCCTTAAATATTAACTTCAAAAATACTCTGGAATTATGTGGTATTTTGAAAGAAAATGGTTCCTAAAGGGAGTGGCATTATTAGGAGGCACGGCCATGTTGGAAGAAATATGTTACTTGGTCGTGGGCTTTAAGGTCTTTTTTTGTTCAAGCTTCCCTCTTTGTGACCATCAATTGGCTTCCTATTCCTTCAAGATGTAGGACTCTAAGCTATTCCTCTAGGAGCATGTCTGTCTAAGCAACAATACTTCCCTCAATGATAATCAACCGAATTTCTGAAATGTAAGCCACTATCTCATTTTAATGTTTTACTCTACAAGATTGCCATAACCATGGTGGCTTTTCACAACAATATAAAACCATTAGATAGTTTATATTTAATAGAATCATTAAAAATTAAAATTAATTTAATAATAAATGTTTTAAAATAATTTTATACAGTTCATTTTCTTAGCTTTGGTTTACTTCTCTTTCTTTTTATAGTGTACACCTCTCTATTATAAATCACTAAGAACTAATTTTTATGGTATATTCTAGACAATATTCTAGATAAACTAAACTTTGTTTTAAATTTTTTTTAGTATAACTTGTTCCTAAAAACTTTTTTATTTTTCTACAAAAATTAAAACATTGAACTTAGGAAAATCCTATTTTCTGGTTGGTCTTTCTGTACCTATGTGAAAGACAGCATGTGTCAAAGGTGAAGAAAATAAAACATGAAAGTGGAAAGATTACACATAAAGTAATCAGATAATTTATATTATAATTAGTTCCAAAGTCAATGTGTTTGCTTATAATACTGATTATGGTGACTGATTTGTGAGAAAATTCTGTGAAATCAACCTACTTATAGATATATAATGTCTGAGAAGACAGTAACAATTTGTAGTTCTTTAACTAAGTGAGTCACCTCTTGAGAATTCCACCATATTTCTTGGTATATCAGCTGGTACAATCAATGTGCTAGTCTTGTTTAGCTTACCATATTTTTGAGATTCCATTAGTGAAATTTCCCTGTCACCTGTAAAAGAGACTGTATAACAATGGATATCCTGGTTCTCTGGCTCTTACAACCTTCTGCTTCCCTCTTCAGTATCCTTCTCTGAGCCTTGAGTGTAGAGTTCTGTTGTAGATATATTAGTTACACTGCACACCCTATATTCAGTTAGTCTTTCTATTTTTACCAATTATGGCTTTCTGTAGTGTTTTCCACTTTCTGTCAAAAGAAGCTTTTTTGAAGAAGAATGCACGCTAAATTTATCTGTGGGTATAAGAATAAATATTTTAAATGCAGTATGAATTTTTGCTGGTTTAGGAATGGTTCAGTAGTAGATTCTTCTTTAGGGTCTATGACCTCCCTGACCATCAGTAGTCAGTTAGGTACTTTGATTTTATTTTATAGAAATTGTAAGTCATATAGTTTGGACAAATAGATGAAATCACATACTTTTCTACACTTACCTCAGAGAAATGTCAGAATTAGGAATTTTTATAATCTAATCATTGAAAACAACAAAAGAAAAATACCTCTGTATTCTCGCAAAGGATAGATAGGATGGGCTTGGTGCCTATGCCTTTATTCTTATCACCCAGAAGGCAGAGGCAAATAGATCTCTGTGAGTTCCAGTTCAGCAAAATGAACACACAGAGTTTCAGACCAGCACTTGTCTGACATATATAAATCCTGCTTCAAAAAATATAAAGAAAATAATAAGATTTTGTGTATATTGAACATAAGGGATAAAAGAAAGTTCTTAATTTTTCATCTCAGGATGGCTTTAACTTTCTACTGTACATTCTAGGCCAATTTAGACTTATTTGTATAGTCTTTAATGATGTGCAAAAACTGAGAGAACTCAGCAATTACTTTTTCCTAATTATCTATTTTAATTATATCTTAGCTATGTGCAAAAAGGAAGCAATCTAAATTATTTGTGCCTAAAAAAATCAAATCAAATCAAAGACTTCCTATACCCAGGAGATTTCTCAAAAAGTAGCTAATTAGTCATTGCTACAAATTCACCAATCCTATCTTTGAAATTTTTATTATCTTTTTAATGAGAAGTATAAGTTTCACAAATAATAGTTATTCCAAAGAAATTGTGGAGGGGACAATTCCACAAGTTTCCAACATATTAAACATTGTTTCTCAAACAATGTTGTCTAAAATATATGAAACTTCCTTCTACTATATGTTTCTTTAATTGATTTCATGAAGAACTGCATTAATTTGTTTACACTATGATGCTGACTATATATCTAGTTATCTTTTCTAATCATCTTCAATTTAGTTGTGGCTACAAAATACTTGATTTAATGAATTACTTGCTCATAAATTAATAGCAAACTCATTAGACTTTTGAGTATAAGTTAAAAAATATACCTACTTGTTTTTTAAATATGTCCAAAAATATGTTCTGCTGAGAAAGATTTATGCCAAATGGTAAAACTTTTAAATTTTTGGCATTTTAATACAACTTTCTCTGTTTCTGAAAATATTCCAGGGAGACAAAGTTGTTAAAAAGTTACATTGACTATCAGTAAATTGAATGTCTCCTGAGGTTGTATATAATCATATTCATCAATAACAATAATATCACTGAAAAATTACAACATACTTTTCTTAGAATTCCATGGAATGTGTCATAATCCATCTTATGTAAATTCATGTGCTGTACAATGTGGCCTTCAGTAGCATTTTCTTAAAATTGAGGAACTTAAAAATCACCAACAGAATTTGCTTTTAGAAAAAAATTATAGATAATACATGTGATATTCAAATTAAGATAATTATTTCCCCAAGCCAATATTCTTTTACTTTATTTTATTGCAGGATGGATTTACTTTTTATTTTGCCTTATAAAAAAGCATTTTTTATTTAAAAGTATCAAACAAATTTTTAATCATCTCTGTAAAAGTATTTTAAATATGGATTTAAATATGACCTTTGGCATAAACTATAATGGTCCTGATAACTCTGTTTTCATAAATCCCGAGGAGCTATTTTTGTGTTTCTGGTGGATATATGAGAGAATAAAAGGGTTTTTTCAAATAATTAGATGAGATCAAGAAACAGACTTATATATAAAGCAAGGCGTTCCATCTCTTCCTTTCCTCTTCATGACTGGGTGACTTGGATACACTGCATTTCAGTGCTTTAAGATATTTCTCCCTTCATCTAACTCTCCTGAACAATAACTTGTATATGGATTGAAATGTCTTTTGCAAAGCAAACCTATAAGCTACAAGACTATCCATAAATTGGGGAAATATCTGTGACATTACCAAAAGATCCCATTCCATTTGTCAATGACAATTGTTTAGATCAATGTTAAAGGGCCCAAGAGATTCCTTCCTTATGATGTATGAAAACAGAATAATGCTTGCATTTACTTCTTACATATTAGTTCAAATGTTCAGAAGTTTTCTTCATAATTTAAAAAAGTTCTAACAAACATTATTTTTAAAATATTAATTGTTTGTAAAGCATCAAATACATTAAAAGCTCTTGAAATCAGCAAATATGTATGTATTTCTCACAAAATAGAAGAATTTTCTGACACACACAGAAGAAAATCATATTTTTTATTGATTTTTTGAGCTCTACATTTTTTCTCTGCTCCCCTCCCTGCCTGTACCCTCCCCATCAAGCCTTTCCTAAGTTCCTCATGCTCACAATTTACTCAGGAGATCTTTGCTTTTTCGACTTCCCATGTAGATTAGATTTATGTATGTCTCTCGTAGTGTCCACATTGTTGTCTAAATTCTCTGGGTTGTGGTTTGTAAGCTGGCTTTCTTTGCTTTATGTTTAGAAACCACCTATGAGTGAGTACATATGATAATTATCTTTCTGTGTCTGGGTTAACTCACTCAAAATAATGTTTTCTAGCTCCATCACTATATACCAAAGGATGCTCAATCGTGCTACAAGGACACATGCTCAGATATGTTTATAGCAGCATTGTTTGTCATAGCCAGAATCTGGAAACAACCTAAATGCCCCTCGACCAAAGAATGGATAACGAAAATTTTGCACATTTACATAATGGAGTACTACACAGCAGAAAAAAATGACATCTTGAATTTTGCAAATCATATTTTTGGTTTTATTTTGCCTATATTTTTCTCTAATTCAGTGTCATTTCTGTTAACTCATGTCTGTTGAATCTGAATTATTGTTGCATCTACTAGACAGAATTCAATTCTGTCTTGAATTCAAAAAAAATTCAAAGCCAGGTGGTGGTGGCGCACGCCTTTAATCTCAGCACTTGGGAGGCAGAGGCAGGCAGATCTCTGAGTTTGAGGCCAGCCTGGTCTACAAGAGCTAGTTCCGGGACAGGCACCAATGCTACAGAGAAACCTGCCTCGAAAAACCAAAAAAAAAAAAAAAAAAATTCAAATAATTTATATAAAGGAATCACCAGGAAAAATTCTTAAATAAGTATTTTCTCTTACTTTTTATCTTTGAGAAGTATGTAAAATATTGTTTAACAAATTTGACGCTGTCTTTAGAACAAAAAACCAAAAACATTATCTAAAATAATGGTTGAACTATTTTTTGCCAGTTTAGATTCTGAAATTCTTTAATTTTCCTTTTTTTCCTCTCAAAACAATATAATAGCTTTGATACAAAACAAGTAGTCAGAAGAAAAGAGGAGGACATAGTAGCATGCTTTGATGATCTCTGATTCTGTTGTTGTTTCTATTTGATAATGAGGAACTTAGTGTCATTGAAAGTGCCTAATGTTATTAAACTCATTTAACACATTGATCTTTTGCATTACCAAACATATTATTTCCACAAAATTGAAATCTGTAAACTAAAGACATTATGAGAAGTTTAAGGATTTATAGTACATGTGAGTTAGGTAGCATTCTGTCCGAAATAATTAACCATCCCTTCATTTGCTGATATGCAATTAAATTTTTCACATGGACCAGTAATATAATTTTTTAATAACAGAAAAAGAGGATAGAAATTATAGCATATATCTTTACTGTTATAGATACTTAGAGACTTATATAACTATACTCTACCTTTTAAAATCAAATTGAGGAATCATTAGCATAAAACATGCAACAACCAGAGAAATAATCCATGAATTTATTTCTTGACCAATAATATAATAATCTTTAAGGTGATATAGAAATATTCTCTTTTATAACCTAAAATATAATATATTGTGATTTTATTTCAGTAACAAACTTGGAATAGAACACTCATCAGTTTCAGATATTATTGCTCACAAAAACGATAACCTTGCAAAAATAAATCCAGGGTCATGTGTGGGATATCACATATGAATGATTTTTCAGAATAGATTTTGTGATTTCCCCTTATGAATATTAGCTATTTCTATACATTAAATTCTCCATAAGAACTAGATGGTATGATGCTGACTACATCATTGGTTTGATGTAGAACACTGAAAACAACAAGTTGAAAATGTGCAGGAGTTTTTGTCCCTTATGATTAGTCTTCATGCCAGGTGGTGGTGGCACACACCTTTAATCCCAGCACTCAGGAGACAGAGGTAGGCAGATCTCTGTGAGTTTGAGGTCAGCCTGGGCTACGAGAGCTAGTTCCAGGACATGCAACAAAAACTACAAAAAAATCCTGTTTCAAAAATAATAATAATAAAAAAAGAGTGATTAGTGTTCATAGTCTGGAAAGGCGCTCTATAGGCTGCTGGAAGATAAAGCTCATTAATTGTTCCAGCCAACAATTTCCAAGTGATAAAAGATCAAAACCCAATGATTCCTCCAAGCATCAAAGAAAGTTTATCAAAAAATCTGTAGTGTGGAGCTGGGGGCTGCATTCCTGCCGCCCCAGCTTCTGGGCCGCTTGCTTAGCTTATACCCCAAAATAACAACACACAAACTGTATTCTTTTAAACACTGCTTGACCCATTAGCTCTAGCCCTTACTGGCTAATTCTCATATCCTGATCAACCCATCTCTAATAATCTGTGTAGCAGCAGTCTTACTGGGAAAGATTCAGCATGTCTGACCTGGCAGCTTGCTTCATCGTGTCTGCCTCTGAGAGGAGCTGCCCTGCATCTGAGCTCACTTCCTCTTCCTCCCAGCATTCTGTTCTGTTTACTCCGCCTATCTAAATTCTGCCCTATCAGATGGGCCAAGGCAGTTTCTTTATTAGCCAATGACCTTCCTCCATCATTTCCCCTTTTTCTGTTTAAACAAAAAGGAAAGGCTTTAACATAGCAAAATTACATATAGCAAAACCATATCAAGTAAGAATTACAGTTACAATATTTACATCTATTTTATCTTTATCATAACTAAGAAAAACTATAACTATCTATCTATTCTTCAACTCCATCAAAGACTCCAGAAGGATATATTATTACCTAAGCAAACAAGAAATAAGCAACTTTCAAACTCTAGAAATGACAGAGACATCTCGCTGCCTTGACAGTCACCAAAAGTTTCTCTGTACTGTTGGGGCATCCATCTTTGGCCTACAGCCCATATTATCCAGAGACATTTCCATGAAGCAGGAAATTTCAAAGTCAGTTCAGTCACTATCTGCTGTGTCCTGCAGAATTCCTTCATGAATCAGGAACCCCAAAAGATCATCTCACCTTTAGGCAAGTTCAGCAGTCCTCTCTCTGTGGGTTCTTTGTGTCCAGTTTATAAAATAGTCCAGGCAAGAGCAGTTTCTTGCCCAAATGGCTATCAAACTCCATAAGGTGCCTCTTCGATGCTCATCTTCTTTCTTCTTGAATTAGATTGGTGCTGCCAGGAGCAGACGTGTCTCATTGTCATGAAAAACCCTAAGTTATTAAAACACTTAAAATGCCATATTTTATAATCTTTGAAAGATATGAAGAATGCCCATCTAAAATATATCTATGTACATCTAGAATATCTAACTAACATGACTACAAGCTTGACTATTATTGATAATTATCCATTAACAACCTATATACATTACATTTTTAAATGAACTACACAATCACAGTACATTAATCAAGGTCAGAAATACATATACCTATAACAAAATTGACCATAAATCTATAGCAATGCAAATTATTCATACCTATATCATCTAACCCTTTAAATGTAAAAGAACATTTATAAACAATATTTGGGAATATGGACGTAGTTATTTCTCTCCAAACTGCTTCCTGCTGAATGGGGGCTCTGTTATTCAGGTCTTTTATGGGATAACCTGTCTGCTAGGTTCATCTCAGTCAGCAATTGAGCAAAGTAATTTTCTGAAGGTGTTCACAGCAACCTTTCGGGAGGGCGTGGTCTATCATACCATATTGAAATAGAAGAAATCCACAGGGTCTCATCCTCTGTGAAAACAAAAGAAGAAACTCTTTTCCAAAGTATCATATCCTTAGATCCAAATTCTGAAGTCAAGGTATTTTGAAAATATCTATCTTGGATTAGTTCAGCAGCATTTATAAACAAATATCTTTTAGCATCTGTTGCTCCTTCCTCAGCATTAAAACAATTCAAAGAGAGCATAATAGCATACAGTATCAAGATTCTCTGTGTATTTTCCATCTTTGTGCAGCTTTATTTTAACTCTATTTTGTTTATTTTTACTTTTGTTTTATATTCTCTGTATATATTTGTCCTGGAATATCTCTGTAGACCAGACTGTCCTTGAACTCTCAGAGATCCTTCTGTCTCTGCCTTCCACGCATTGGGATTAAAGGAGTGTGCTACCACACCTTGAAGTCACAGAGGTAAATCTCCCTCTGCCTCCCAAGTGTTGGGATTAAAGGTGTGTACTACCACACCCAACTACTCTCTTTCTTCCTTATTTTACTTTTAAGAACTTTAATTTTTAGCCTGCATATATTTTTAAACACACTGTAAAGCATTTAAACATTTTCTTTGACTTTGAATCTTTCTTTTACTGTATATCTCTCTTTTTCTGACCACACGAGCCTTGAAATTACTGAGCAATATGGGCAGGTTTAAAGCTGTGGCTTTGATGGCTGGATCCAGCCCATTCCTTAGCTTTCCAGTCTCATGGCTGAGGTATCGGCTGTAGCCATGTTTATCACCACAACTCTGTGGCGTTTCAAGGTCCTTGCCAGCAAACAAGCTACAACACTCAAATGCTCTCTCTGTAGCTGACCTCCTGCCTCAAAGAGTCAGAGTTTGCCTTGGGAGGACGGCCCAGAAAACTGGCATTTTTAAACGGTGAAGGTTTTTTCCTGCTATGGCGGGAAAAAAAGAAATCATGCAGTCAGCTTTTCATCATCACCGTTCAAGTGTTCAGGCAGGATGTCTTTTTTTTTTTTTTTTTTTTTTTGTTTTTTTCGAGACAAGGTTTCTCTGTGGTTTTGGAGCCTGTCCTGGAACTAGCTCTTGTAGACCAGGCTGGTCTCAAACTCACAGAGATCCGCCTGCCTCTGCCTCCCGAGTGCTGGGATTAAAGGCGTGCGCCACCACCGCCCGGCCAGGCAGGACGTCTTAATGAGCTGCGGGTTTTGCAGCTAAAGCTGAGTCAGGAAGCCTCTCTTAGATGAGAGCGCTTGCTTGCCTCTAGCAAGCAGAGCAGACCCAAGAAATTGCTGCTACCAAGAAAACATGCTTTACTCTATTCTTTCCCAAGCTTTCTCAGGCTTTCTATGGATATAGTCGTCCACACATTGGGGGTCATTCTGTAGTGTGGAGCTGCGGGCTGCCTTCCTGCCGCCCCAGCTCCTGGGCCGCCTGCTTAGCTTATGCCCCAAAATAACAACACACAATCTGTATTCTTTTAAACACTGCTTGACCCATTAGCTCTAGCCCTTACTGGCTAATTCTCATATCCTGATCAACCCATCTCTAATAATCTGTGTAGCAGCAGTCTTACCGGGAAAGATTCACTATGTCTGACCTGGCGGCTTCCTTCATTGTGTCTGCCTCTGAGAGGAGCTGCCCTGCATCTGAGCTCACTTCCTCTTCCTCCCAGCATTCTGTTCTGTTTACTCCGCCTATCTAAATTCTGCCCTATCAGATGGGCCAAGGCAGTTTCTTTATTAGCCAATGACCTTCCTCCATCAAAAATCCAATAACAGTCATGAGAAACACTCTTATAAATTGTTGGAATTTCCCAGATACTTCTAAAACTCTTGACTATCACCATTGCCTTTGTTTGCTGCAAAGAAAGGGGCAAGGTAAATTATTATTGATGAAGACAACTCAACTTGGGGCTGAGTGGACCTTTGGGAAGAACTGACATCAAAGTCTCTTACATGAGGAGTAGCTTGCCTGGTACAGGAAGTTTTGGAAGCTTCCAAAGTAAAGAAACAAGCAATGATACTAGCTATTTATGTTGCCTATGAGACATAACAGTGGCTTCCCTGGCGTGATAACACAGAGTGCAGTAACCAAGAGCTCTCTAACTGGACTTAAGTCCCATCCTACAAAAAGGAAACCACGCTTGTTGCTTGAAAGCCAACCATCTATCCATGGCTAGTGAAGTAAAAGATATTGTAGGGGAAACTACAACAAACAATTTTCTTAAGCAGCGTATTTGCTAGCTACAATTTAAGTATTTATTCATACAGATAACTGTAGTCTCCATCCATGGTCAAGGAAACTGTATGTTACAGCTGGTGGAGAGCATTTTAGAACATCATAACTTGTCAAATGGCAGAGTCATGGAGCCCAGTTCCAGTGTATACATCTGCAAGACAACTTTTACACCCAAGTCTCAGAGAAAATTGTACAAGATGGTGTAAAGAGTCTTAGAGCCAAAGAATCAGAGAGGTTGCTGTGAGAATATGTCTCCTAGGATTGGTAGAAGATACATATGCAGTCTTACTTAGATGAATACCTAAACATTGCCAGAACAAAGACAACAACAATAGAAATGTTAAATAAATTAGAATACTAAGAATTGGTCCAAGAAAATAAAGTAAGCAAAATAGCAAATACTCAAAAAAATGTGAAATGAATGTTGTTGAAAAAAGCATTTGAGTTATGAGCTCTTCCTTATAAATCTCTTTGACTTAGGATTTTACTTCATAAAAGGAGGGTTTCTACCATGTGATGATGTAGAACTCATTCTTGAAACAAAATTTCTCTGCTTTGGGAAAATGATGAAGATGAGATAATCACTGTCTTCCAGAATATTCTCATACTAAGGCACTTATAGAGTCATCACCCTGGGAAATATTGTATTTCAAATGTCAACATGACATGTTTACTGTTTGGGTTAAAGGATGCAAAAAGTAGCTGGGCATGATAGATAAAATCCAAATGTAAGAGTTTGTCGGTGGTATTGTAGGCCTTTAATCTCAGCACTCAGGAAACAGAGGCAGGAGGATCTCTGTAAGTTTCAGGCCATCCTGGTCTAAAGGGTATAGTTCTAGAACAGCCAAGCTTGTACAGAGAAAGCCTCACAAAAGAAAAAAAAATAAGTAAAAGAGTGAAAACACTATTTTAAAAGATACAATAAGTTTAAAGACAAAGGACTCTGTGCAAGAATTTTTAAACTCATTAAAAATGTTCTTGATAATTTCCTACCCAACTGCTACTTCAGGTTATTTAGAAAAAAATTTCCAAAAATGAAACCAGTATTCACCATACTGTTCATGACACGTTAAGGTAACAGGGGTTCCACTGGATCTCAGGAACATTCATGACTGGTTTAGAACTTGCTGCTTACACATATGAACTAGGACATGAGTTGACTCCCCAGACTAATCAAACCAGCACTCCCTAAGAGCTACGGGTTGCTTTCTGCAAAAATAAAATAAAATGAAGGAACATACAAAGAAAAATTGTTTATATTCTAAATCATGTTGATTGATAAACTACTGACAACAATCTTCATTGTCTTTTTTATGATCTAGGGGTACATTGTCCCATAAGCTATTTACTTTCCAATGTGGTATTAACTGTAGGCCTTTAAATATGCTTTAGAAGATTAAATATGAGTTGTAGAAGTTCCTTGGTAGAATTTTTTGAGATCGCTTATGTGAACTGTCATGTCATCAGTAAACAGTGAGTTTGACTTCTTTTCCGATTTGTATCACCTTGATCTCCTTGATCTCCTTTTGGTGTCTTATTGCTATAGCTAGGACCTCAAGAACTATGGAGATATGGAGAGAGTGGACAACCTTGTCTTGCTCCTGATTTCAGTGGAATCACTGGGAATTTCTCTCCATTTAGTTTGATGAAAGCTGTTGGCTTTCTCTATATTGCCTTTATTATGTTTAGGTATATTTCTTGTATCCCTGCTCTCTCTAAGACCTCTATCATAAAGGGATGTTGTATTTCATCAAATCTTTTCCAGCACCTAATGAGATGATCATGTAGTTTTTATTTTTCGGTTTGTTTATTTGGTGGATTACATTGACAGATTTTTGTATGCTGAACCATCCCTGCATCACTGGGATGAAGTCGACTTGATCATGGTGGATGATGGTTCTGATGTGTTTTTGGATTTGATTTGCCAGTATTCTATTTAGCATTTTTTGCATCAATGTCCATGAGTGAGATTGTTCTGTAATTCTCTCTCTTAGTAATGTCTTAGTGTGGTTTGGGTATCAGGGTAATTGTAGTTTCATAAAAAGAGTTTGGCAATGTTCCTTTTGTTTCTACTGTGTGGAATAATTTGAGGAGTATTATTTGAAAGTCTTGTAAAATTCTGAGCAAAAATCAATAGCCTTCCTGTACACAGATGATAAAGAACTGGGAAATAAATCAGAGAAACAACACAATTCACAATAGCCACAAATAGCATAAAGTATTTTGGAGTAACTCTAACCAAACAAGTGGAAAACTTATATGATAAGAACTTTAAATATTTAAAGAAAGAAATTGAAGAAGACATCAGAAGGTGGAAAGATCTTCCATGCTTTTGGGTAGAATGAATTAACATAGTAAAAATGGCAATCTTACCAAAAGCAATCTACAGATTCAATGCAATGCCCATCAAAATCCTAGCAAAATCATTCACAGACCTCGAAAGAACAGTACTCAACTTCATATGGAAAAGCAAAAAATCCAGGATCGCTAGAACAATCATGTACAATAAAGGAACTTCTGAAGACATCACAATCCCTGACTTTAAACTCTACTACAAAGCTACAGTACTGAAAACAGCCTGGTATTGGCATAAGAGCAGTCAGGAGGACCAATAGAATAGAATAGAAGACAAGGATATTAAGCCACACTCCTTCGAACACCTGATTTTTGACAAAGAAGAAAAAAACATTAAATGGAAAAAAAGAAAGCATATTTAACAAATGGTGCTGGCATAACTGGATATCAACATGTAGAAAGAATGAAAATAGAGCCATATCTATCACCATGCACAAAACTCATGTCTAAATGGGTCAAAGACCTCAACATTAAGCCAGCCACACTGAATCTTATAGAAGAAAAAGTGGGAAATATACCTGAACACATTGGCACAGAAGACAACTTCCTAAATATAACCCCAGCAGCACAGACACTGAAACAATTAATAAATGTGACCTCTTGAAACTGAAAAGCTTCTGTAAAGCAAAGGACATGGTCAACAAGACAAAACAACAGCCTACAGAATGCGAAAAGATCTTCACTAACCCCACATCAGACAGAGGTCTGATCTCCAAAATATACAAAGAACTCGAAGTAATTTGTCATCAAAAGAACACGTAATCCAATAAAAAAATGGAGTACAGACCTAAACAGAGAACTCTCAACATAGGAATCTAAAATGGCTGAAAGACACTTAAGGAAATGTTCAGCATCCTTAGTCATCAGAGAAATGCAAATCAAAGCAACACCTGTAAGAAGGGCCAAGATCAAAAACACTGATGACAACTTATGCTGGAGAAGTTGTGGGGTAAAGGGAACAATTCTCCATTGCTGGTGGGAATTCAAGCTGGTACAGTCCCTTTGAATGTTAGTGTGGCGATTTCTCAGAAAATTTCAAAACAACCTTCCTCAAGACTCAGTAATACTACTTTTGGGTAGATATCCAAAGGATGCTCAACTGTGCCACAAGAACTTGTGCTCAACTACATTCATAGCAGCATTGTTTATCATAGCCAGAACCTGGAAACAACCTAAATACCCCTATACTGAAGAATGGGTAAGGAAAATGTGATACGTTAACACAATGGAGTACTACACAGCAGAAAAAAATAACGACATCTTAAATTTTGCAGGAAAATGGATGGAACTAGAAAACATTATTTTGAGTAAGGTAACCCAGACCCAGAAAGACAATTATCACATGTACTGACCTATAGATGTTTTTTAAACATAAAGCAACGAAAACCAGCCTACAAACCACAATCCAGAGAATTTAGACAACAATGAGGACCCTAAGAGAGATATACATATATCTAATCTACATATGAGGTAGTAAAAGACAAGATCTCTTGAGTTAAATAGGGACATAGGGACCTTAGGGGAGGGCTGAAGTGGGGAAGGGAGAGGCAGGGAGTGGAGCAGAGAAAAATGTATTAATTCAGTGTCTACTTATTACAGAATATCATAATTAGTATTTGACTATAAATACTGAGAAATTTTGTCTGAATTAAAAATGCTTTCTTTCTGACATTATTATTTTTCGTTAAACTAAAAACAATGAAATTTTACATTTTCCTTGTCTTTATTCATAGTTGGTCTCATAATCTTATTTGAAAAGGAATTATTTGCAGTTTATGATATTTGCTTTGCATGGGTGATCAAAGATAATGTTGATATTCTACTATTATGTGCAAAATAAGAAATTGTGATAAAAGTTTATATTGTATTAATGACCATATTTATAGGTATTTCCATGATTGTTGCTGTATTTAGACTTCCATTAATTGATAAAAGCAATTTTTAATGGTTTTAAAAATATGTGCAGGTTAATTAAGTAATGGTAATATTTATAATAATTTTTGTATATTAGAATTTTAACTTTTTTAGATATTTGAGTGGATTCTTCAAATGTCTAGAAAATTACCTTGAGGTTATTATTCATTTATCATTTTATCACTAAAGTTTCAATTAATTACAGTACTGATAACTAACATCAAAACAAAGCTACAAATATGGTTGAGTGCCCAAACGTTAACCTAGGTTTCCTTTGATTGTAGAAGGCTCATAGATGTGTCAAACTCTTCTTGTTAGGTTCATTGTAATGTTAATTTAAGCCCCACATCACTATGCTAAAGTACAAGTAATTGCTGCATATATCATAATTTGGCATTCAAAAGCAAATGTTTTAAAGAGGGTTATGCTTACTCATATTTTTAAAAAGGAAACTCTTGTACAAAATAAGGATTGAAGAGAAAGCAAGGTTGAATGGCGGAAAAGCTGTGTTGTCTTGTCATGTATGCTAAAATTACATGGGACCTTAAAATTATATATATCCTCTCCACACAATCGTTTATGTCACAGATGCACTTCTTATCCTTTCCACATCTGCATCCTCAACAGTTTGTTAGGTGTCTCCTAACAAAGAGTGGGAAATATATCCTGAAATGTTTAGGCAATTTTTTTCTTATCTGTTGGAACAATTCTATCTTACTTAAGTTTTATCTAAAGCACCAGTACATTTATAGGAGTCATAGTATAGATTGAAATAAAATATTGTTCCTGCAACAAAGAGATGGTTCACTTGGTAAAGGAACCACCACTGAGTCTGAGAATCTGAGGTGAGCCCCTGTGGCCCACATGATGGAAGTAGAGCACTGACTCCTAAAAGTCTTCTGACTGTGACCATACCATGATGTCTGCACTCCTAGAAACATGTGCACATGCCATACTAATAATAAGTAAAATATATTGGCACAGCAAGATTCCTGGTTGGTTCTACAAAATTCTTAGATGTTATACTAGAATGTCCCCAAAGATATAAAGTTAATAGATGTACCAAAAAATCAAAGTCTTTTGTTGTTGTTTTTTTTTCCTTTTTTGCTTTTGTAATTTCAGTTGTATAAGATCTCTTTAATAGAGAGTAAAGAACATAATTTCATGGTTATTCCTGAAAAACAGCTACACTTCAAAATGTGGAATTATAATACTGTACTTTGCTTCCTTTGTTTTTGATTTTTGTTTATTTGTTTGTTTTGTTTTATTTTTGGTAATTAGTTTCTCTGTGTAACAGCTCTGGCTTTACTGAACCTTGCTTTGTAGACTAGTTTGGTTTCAAACTCACATAGCCCCACCTCCCCCTGCCTTCTGAGTGCTGTGATTACAAGTGTGTGCCACCACTGCCTGGCTCTATAATACTGTATTTTACTTAGGAAGACATCTAAGATCAAAGACTTTCATCTATCCTTAATATTGAAATAATTTAATCTAAGCATTTGGAAATGGATTTGAAAGTAAACAAACATTAGTCAGTAAGAGCTTTTCATTGCTTCTTATGTGTGTAACTTCATTTGTGGTGATGACTCCTCAATTCAAATTTCACATTTTTCTAGATTTTTATTTCTACGTTGAACATGTTTTAGGGACATGAACACAAGAAAAGTAGGAAACTCCTTCAGACACTAGCCACTTAGGATTGGCCTCTTATACTGTAGTGATAAGGTGAGCAGGCCTGCTTTTCATCCCGCCCGGCTTCTGCACAGCTAGCTTAACATCCAAAATAACAACATACAAATTGTATTAATTTAAACACTGACTGGCCCATTAGCTCTAGCCTCTATTAGCTAACTCTTATGTATTTGTTTAGCCCATATCTAGTAATCTGTGTATCACTACAAAGTGGTGGTTTACCAGAAAAGAGTCAGCATATCTGACCTGGTGGTTGGCTCCATGGCATCTGCATGTCTTTGATTTCTTCCTCCTGGAATTCTGTTCTGTTCTCCCTACCTACCTATGTTCTGATATATCAGGCCAAGCAGTTTTCTTTTTTAATTAATCAATGAAAGCAACAGATAGATAGAAGACACTCCTATATCATTATATGATAAATGCCATTGTAAAGCAAATGCTTCCTCTCTCTTCAGACTGCTGGATTCCTCTGTTGAGCAGAGTACCGTGATCTGTGATTCTACCCCTAAATAAATAACCCTTTATTATATTTAATTTTGAGCTAGTGTGGGATGTCTTTTTATTGTCCCTCTTTAAAGGTTTTTATAACTTTGTGGTCACTGGTGTGTTTCTACATATTAACTTCATTCTACCAATCTATTATGGTCTTTACATTATCACACTACAATAATCTGAAGAGACCTTGAGGCCCACTGTGGTGCCTGTCATTTACACAGCCAGGGAGAATTCTGAGACTCTGCAAAGTTAAATGAGCATTTCTCAGTTGTCAATGAAACCAATACTCAAATTCAAATATAATTAAATTTTAAGAGCTAAGGTTACAGTTTTGTCCTGAGCTAGATATACTTTGTGAAATATAGAATTTTTCTTTGGGTATGTTTTAAAATGATTGAAATAATTAATAATATCATTATTCAAGAAGCCATGTCACTTGAATATCATTTAAAAGGGCAATAATCCATCTTTTAAAATGAAATTACATCCTTTATGAAACTGCCCCTAATTGGTTCTATTACTTGGATATTCAAAATGCTGTACGAAAATGGCTTCTCCTTAATTTACTTGCCTTTGTGCAGAGCTTATTGTAGACTGACAAATTCTATTGTAAGGACTGGAGAAATGGTCATTGGTTAAAAGCTTTATATATACATTTTGTGCTACTTAATAATACAAGATACAAGTAAAGTCCTATGCTTGTGACATTACTTTAATAGAATCAGTTTGAGCCAAAAATTCTGGTCTAAGAGCCTAAAAGAAAAGGAATAACCTAGTATTTTACTATAGTGATGGTGCAAGATAAGACTGCTTATTACTAAGAGGAACTTGAAGCTTAGAAGTTTTGAAGTAATGTGGTTTTTAAAAAACTTTTTTTCTTTTATTTTCTTTTATGATTTTTCTGTTTTTGTAATTTCTTCATCTCTACTTTGGCTGTGACAGCATGTCCAAATCCAAATTACTGTTACCATTGTTAAATTATTTAATGTGTATAATAATTTCAGAGATCTACCAGACTCAGAGCCATTTATTAACAAAAGAAAGTTTTTAAATTTATTATTTATTAAAGGAATTTTTAGGATTTCTTTTTATTAGAAGGTCTGGAAGAGTCTATAAGGAAAGAGAGGTCTAGGAGGAGAAAAGATAAGTGGCATGACCGTGAGGATCACTAGTGGTCTTAGTGAAACTGCTTTTAAGTTGCACATAAATATTTATGTTATTTGTAAATGTATGTCTTACATGATAGGCTTTAAATGTTGTATGTTGTAAAATCAGTGGTCTCTAGAGAAGAGAAGTGACTATTAATTCTTAGTTTCACTTGTTATAAAATCTACTCTCTCAACTCTTTGAAAACTCAAAAGCATCCTTTGGGTATATACTAAAAGTGGTATTGCTGGGTCTTGAGAAAGGTTGTTTCCTAATTTTCTGAGAAATTGTACCACAAGAACATGTGCTCAGGTATGTTCATAGCAGCATTGTTTGTCATAGCCAGAACCTGAAAACAACCTTAATGTCCCTTGATCAAAGAATGGATAAGGAAAATATGGTACGTTTACACAATGGAGTACTATACAGCAGAAAAAATGGCATCTTGAAATTTGCAGGCGAATGGAAGGATCTGGAAAACATCATATTGAGTGAGGTAACCCAGACCCAGAAAGACAAATATCATATGTACTCACTCATAAGTAGCTTTCAAACATAAAGCAATAAAAAAAATGAGCTTACAGTTCACAATCCCAGAGAACATAGACAACAATGAAGACCCTAAAAGTAGCATACATGAATTTAATCCACATAGGAAGTAGAAAAATACAAGACTGCGTCCCGCCACCTGGCTACCTTTACCCGAAATAATTACATGGAAACTATTCTTTTAAATACTCTTTGGCCCATTAGTTTTAGCCTCTTTAACTGGCTAATTCTCACATCTTGATTAATCCATTTCTAATAACCTGTGTAGTACCATGAGCTGGTGGCTTACCAGGGAGATTCTTAACCTGTTTCCGTCTCAGAGAGGAGAGGCATGGCATCTGGCTGACTCAGCTTTCTTTCTCTCAGAATTCTGTTCTATCTACTCTGCCTACCTAATTTTCTGTCCTATCAAAGGCCAAGCAGTTTCTTTATTAATTAACCAATGAAAGCAACAGATTAGAAAGAAGTTACTCCCACATCACAAGATCTCCTGAGTATATTTGGAGCATGGAAATGGGAGAGGGTAGAAGAGGATGGTTGAGGCAGGGAGGGGAGCAGAGAAAAACGTATAGCTCAAATAAATCAATTTAAAAAGAACTCAAAAGCTAGGTAAATCCATGAATCTATGGAGTACATATTGGGATTAGAATAACTAAAATTAAATCAGTGAATATGAAGAGAAACAATTTGTTGTATACAGTTGAATGTATAGCATTAAGAGAAAACTAGTCAGCATATAGGAATAACCAGAGAAATGTATTTTATATTTTGTACTACCTTATTGCATTTCATCATTGAAAATGTCTTCTACCTGAGTTCAAGCTTAGCATCACTTACTTCAGCTTGTTAGTTACAACATGATATTCTCTCATCTCTTTAAAACTCAAAATCCAGACAAGAAAATTTGTACAGTGGCTATTTTAGAATAAAAACATCATAACTGTCCATATGAGGTATATATAATCTCCAGAATAATATCAGGAATTCATGAATAATAGAGTAATTTCCAATTTTACATAATGTAGGATAAAATGTTATGCTTTATGCACATTTTAAATACTTGTTTAAAGAATACTAATAACAACTTGGTTGTGGGCCTAGTCTTTAATAGCTGAGCCATCTCTTCAAGCATAATTTTCACAGATTCACTCAAACATTAAACTCAAATATTTCTTTAATAAATAGTCAATTTAGAACTTCAAGTGTATCAAGAATCCTCTCTGGAAAGACATTCTCCTTGTTTGCTAAATGATTGCTTTCACTGAGAAAAGACAGGATGCATGCCATACCTGATAGAGAACACCCATATTGAGTGATCATTTCATTATAGAATTAATGGTAAATGAAAAAAGTTTATGTAAACTATAGTCCCAGAACATATCACAAAACATCTTTGTTTATATGGAACATTAATATTTAATGAAATTGGAAATTATTTCCATGTTTCCCACATTTCTGACATATTTTCTACATATTTTATCCTAATATAGTTGATCTCCATGTACTATACTTAATTAAAAATAATATCTGATTTCCATTTAAATTGAAAATACTTTTTTCATCAGAATTACTGTACATATTATAAAACTTCTTGTTCTTATAATGGATAATTGTTAATAAACACATAGTTTGAAATATCCTTCACTTTGTTGTGAGTTTTTTTATTAGGTTTTTTTGTGAGATAAAATTTCTTTATGGAGTACACAATTAGACTAAAACACATTATGTAGCTCAGAATAACCTGGGACTTAACTGACTTAGCTGTTAAATTAACAGCTTAATTGACTTAGATGGTAAATTTAAGTAATATTAAAATGTTTGGAAAAGTACAGTAATATAAATTCTTTGGAGTTATTCTGCTTGTTTATATTGAAATCACAATTGTATGTTCAACTACACACATACATACTTAACAAATACAGCATGCACAAAGGAAGAAAAAATGTCATGCAGGAAGAAACTGTGCTGATATGTTTCACCTGCTCTGTCACTAAACAAACCTATAAAGGAGATTGGGTTGGAATACAGATTGGGAAAGACTATCCTAAAGAAAACTGAAGACCTGAAGAGTGAACTATTAAGACTCAGAGGCATGGGTTTTGTTACAGATGAGCCTTTGTGAATAAGGAAGTAGGGAACACAATGTGGGAGAAGGGAATACGTGAATTCAAAGCAAATTTAAAAATATGGAAAATCTTTATGTTTTATAACAGACTTCCTGTCTGATAGGGTCCCTTAAATAATAAAAGTAAATGGGAGGTGCATTGCCTCCAATGTCCAAATACAGGAGCTTCTCTCATTTGGACTAATTGCAGAAAATTCTCTCACTTCTAATAATGGTAATTTTCTTTCTGTGAAATAGGGTTTGCAACAAAATTTAGACTTCTAAATTATGTTCATTTTTGTGGTTCAGCATTAGATTTAAAAACAGTCATTACTAAGGGAAAAAGCATGGTAATATTACAATATTAGCTATTGTTGTTTGTGATGTTACTACATTAACATGTATCATTTTACTCAAAGGTGGATATTATTTAAACAAAAAATATGACTAATATAATCTTTAGTGAGCAGCGATGGCAGGGGTTTTATACTCTACATATTACTTTTTCTGTCAGTAGGAAAACCACAGATGATAGATTTACTTTCAAACAGTGGATCTATACTGTTGCTCACACTATTCCAATGATTTATTCCAGAATCAAGTCTGCACAGAGCATCTTGCCTGTTCCCAGCAGAGGGTAATTGTTTCTGTGTCCTTGGGCTCTGACTCCCGACTCTTACAACACTAGTCAATGAAATAACAATTGTGTTAAGAGGGAACTTAACCTCCCTGGTTCTTTAGTCAATTTAGTAATGTTCTAGATAAATCTGCTCCCCTTAGAAACAATTTTCTCATGTGTGATAACTTCAGAAGCCTCTTCAGAGAAAAATATCTATGGTGATTAGGATTTATTTTTCAGGTTCAAAACCACTTTGACAAATCTCCTTTAATTCAGGTTATTTTCTTGTTCATTTGTCTATTATCTTTAACAAAAACAGAGTCACATATATAGAAGAGAAAATTAATTTTTTTAATTTTGTTTCAAATGTAAAAATTGAGCAATGGTGGTTTATACTAAATCTTTGAAATGATATTACATCTTATAAAGAATATATTGCTTAGTTGAGTGATAAATATTCAAAATTTTAATAATTATTTTTCTCTTTTCTTATTTAATATTATTTTATTATATTTTTAATTCTCATGCATCAGTTATTTCTACAAAGGAACCAATGAATATATGAGTTACTATGAACATTTTATAGGGTCTTTCGTAAATACAATGTTTTTCTACCAAATATACTAAAGTCAATAAAAGACATACTTAACATCAAATGTGATTAATAATGCAATATAAATAAAGGGTCTTAGTTTCAAAGATTAATATATTTTTGTAGGCATATGTTCATATAAAATAAGATAGAATATTTTTACATGTGGTCATTTAGTTAACTGAGTACTTAAGTGTAAAAATATATTTTATTTTAATATGATAAAATATTTTCCCAAAGAAGTATTAAACATTTCACATATCTCTCTAATTAATAATTTATGTGCCTATTGTTTTGCAATTTGCACATAATTTTTTTTGTAATTTTGCTATCTTTGTATGAATTCTACTTAGACCTTTATATCAATCATGGCCATGAAAACTGAAATAAGACTATAAAATTTTACTTGATTTACACTAAGTGAAAAAAATCTAATAACTTTATAAATCTTCATTGAGTTATGCCTATAGTCACAGTTTATAACATCAACCACATATGTATGCAAACAATTCTATGTAAATATCTGTATTGTGTGTAATAACATTAACAATTACCTAGTCCCTTATCAGATGTTATTTATTATTTTTATTGGTTATTTGAGAAAGTATGATACGTATCCCAGACTCACCTTGAAATTACTTGTATCAAAGAATGACTTTGAATTTTTGAT